>NC_056749.1:523625831-523676737 GCF_019279795.1 Protopterus annectens | reverse complement strand
GTTGAGTGTTGAGTGGATTTTACAAGGAGCTGAGAGCTTCAGGGGAAGAGAAGTTTAGTGCTGCTTACGCTGAGTCTGTTCATTGTTAATAGCATAACAGGTTGAATACTTGCTTTTGGTGCAGAAGGCTGTGGGTTCTACTCCTACAGTATGTAGGTGCATTGCTGATACTGTACTGTGCAGGGGCAGCTCGTGCTATAGGACTGCAGCCCCCCCCACCCACCTGTAGAATAAAGAATAAAGAAATAAAAACTGAAATACAAAAGTAAAACTGAAATACAAAAGTAAAAAAAAAGAAATCACGAGTCCCGGAACTCCACACATGCACGCTTGGAGTTCCTGGTACTCACAGAACTACAGACTGCTGCATTAGGCAGTCCGGATAGGGAAGAAAGGTATTTCTGCCCTGCAGTCCCAGAAGTCTTTGCGGTGATGGCTGCACAGAACAGAAGGACACCGGACTGCATCGCCTGCAGGCTGGAGCCTGTAGTCTACTCTCGCAGAGCCAGGAAACCCCAGACTGCTCTCGGAGCCAACCAAGAAACCTCAGTCTCGAGCCAACCAGCTGTTTTGCACGGGTGGCCTAAGGAAACAAGATTAACTTGTTTGAAGCCATTGATTCTGCAGGGAAGGAGTCCAGCCATTGATTGTGTGAAGCCGTTGATTCTGCGGATTATTCAGGAAAGGAGACCAGCATTCAGGTAAGGACTGCAGGCTAACCCTAGCATGAATAATGCCAAGAATATGTTAAGTCCATCATTCTGAGGCTGTTATACCTTGGTATCTACGTTGAGAGCTTGAGCTTATACAAAAGTAAGTTATTGTTGACTAATAACAATTGCACTGTAATAGATGACAGACTACCACTTAACTTACTGCATGCAGATGAGAGCAATACAGGGAAGACAGATGAACACGCATGGCTGAATTAAGTGGCTGTAGGACAGCACTAGCCATTTTTAGTGTTAGCAAGTTGTGGTCATTTCAGATAGAGAAATCAAGAACTAAACAGTTACCTTTTTCTTTTTGCCAAAACACAAAACCGAAAATAAATGCATAACTTAATCAATGAATTAATTAATTAATAACAATGTTATTTATGTAAAAAGATCAGCGTCTGTGTGTATGCCAGTTAAGTTTTGGGATGGAGCGGAGTGTTGTAAATTTAAATGCCCTGAATTTTGATAATAGTTTGTTCAATGAAGTAATAGTCCTTGTTGTTTAGTGCGAGGTTAAATGTGTGTTTCCAAAGTTATGATTATGCTTTATTCATTGCTGCTACATCTAACCAACCAGATTCTTAATAACTTGCTTTAAGATTTAAGTAAATTGCTGCTTTCAATGGACCCATTCAGGGTCTCTTAATATTAATCATCGCCGACCATTTCTGCTTTAAGTTGGTTTTATTTGTTCCTGACAGGTTTTTCACTTTTTCATTTTCCATGTGGTGAAGCTTTAAATGCTCTCCTTTCAAACCAAATTACATTTCACCTGAAGCTGCTAGCATGCATTGTAAATTGCTGAAACTATTAGCCTGCTTGTTTTATGTGGTTACATAACATCTGCACTGATGTCAGATGCAATAGTCAAAGGGATGCCACCTTTCAGGAATTTTTCCTGACAGTTATGAAATCAAGTAACACGCTTATCTAGTACATTGCATCATTTAGAGAGCCAACATATTTCTGAAGTATATTTTCTAAATCATTTACCTTTTTCACTTGGATTTCATATCTGCATTTAAATTAAGTAGTCAGTCAGAATATTATTTTGTTTGTTATTAAGTTGTATGGAATGTGACCAGTAGCAGCCATTCAGACTGATCAAATGAGTCCTTCATGTTGAATGTCAGCAAAGTATGCAAAAGCTAAAAAATCTGAACTTTTTTTAAAATAAAAAGTAAAATAATGGATCCATCCTCAGAAAGTCCTTCTCGTTCATTGTGGTAAAATAAATCTATCTGTCTAGCAATCTGTGTGTGTGTGTGTGTGTGTGTGTGTGTGTGTGTGTGTGTGTGTGTGTGTGTGTGTGTGTATCTTCATCAATATGGAATAATATTGTAGATATTAGCAAAAACAGCATACCAGAAAACTGTGGGGTGAACATTGCAGAGAACAGTGTACAACTATACATTCATCTTATTATCCTCACTTTATAAGCATGTTTTTTTTAGAGCTAGTGCTTATCTAGTCCAATAGTTTAAGGAAATATACCAATTGCTAAAAACAGTGTCATGTGCAGAATGTTTATATACTGAAACATCTTTTGCATTTAGCACATTATGGGCCTCACAGAATCCCAACTAATTTGTTTAATCACAGTTGCTTCCAGGTATGGACGTGAGAGTTTGGCATAATGGATAAGGTCTTTTCTCTCAATGATACAAAGTTCAGGGTTTGATTCTGATCTCTGGTTATTGGCTAGGCTCTTTATAGTCTGCAGACTGATAGCTTCACAGTTACCTATAAAGGGGTTAATACACACTGCCTTTAAGACTTTTATTTTTCTGCTACCCGTTTCTCTCTTCTGAAGTAAAATGCCATGACGGATCCTGTATTAATGCCCATGCTGTGAGTAGAGTTATACAAAAATGACAGAATGTTTATAAATAAGTGTTTGTCCAGACCTTCAGTTATCAAAACTGCTAAGCTGAACATGTTTACTTCTTCTCAACTGCTACCAGTTAGAACAGACTCACTCTGTGTATTAGGTGTTCCCCAGCCTTGAAACTGTTCAAAAGTAGGCTATGGAGAAGAAGTGTGTGTGTAATGCCCCAGTTGCGATATACTGGTGGCTAGAGAAGACATGGTGGTGGGTAGAGAATACTCAGACTTGAACCCTCTACCTTGGGTGCAGGTGGCAAGGGCCTGCATTCCCTACCCACCACCATTTGTAAAAAGTTTGCATATTTTTGCCTCATATTTGTTCTGTTCCTCATAAAATCTGTGGTTTCTGTATGTCTGTTTTAACTTGCAAAGTCAGTAGTGCAGTGGTGCACTGGTAGCATTGTTGCTAACAGCTACAGGTTCTCTGATTTGATTCTTGGCTGTGCTGCCTTCTGTGTGGAGTCTGCATGTCCTCCCATCTTACAAAGAGATGTGTTTGTCCCAGCTCTGCTGAAAATTGGCTTTTGTTCCAAGTCAGAGTTTCCTGGTTAACAAATGTTAAATAAAAATAACAGGCATTTGAATTTCAGACTTCATATTCTTCAGAAAGTACATGGTAAAACAAAACCTTTTATTCCAGCAATTTTCTGAGTTTATAACATGGATATTTGAAATGTGTCCCTATGTTTGGGACTGTATTCCCCCATTATTGGCTTCTTCCAGGTTTTTTGTGTTAAGGTTGAGAGCTATGGTGAGAACTGAATTCACTGAATATGTTTGGGGACTGTATTCCCCCATTACTGGCTTTGTCCACATGTTTTTTGCTATGAGGTTGAGAGCTATGGTGAGAACTGATTTCATTAAATGGTAGACATTTAAGTTTCAGTCTTCCTCTCTTTCACAAAACAGCTGATTTGGCATAGTGGTATGTTGCTCTGACTGTTTTGCACAGGGTCCCCTGGGTTCAAGACTTGGCAGTGAAATGTATAGTGGTAACAACATTTTGTTCTAGCAACTTTCCAGCATTATACAAGCAATGTTTAAAATGTGTCCCTGGTTTCTGGGCTTTTGTCCCCCCCAAATAAATGTTGGCTTTTTCCAGATTTCTTGTGCTGCAAAGTTCAGAGATACATCTGAGTGTGGAGTAGATTTTACAAGGAGCTGAGAGCTGCAGGGGAACAAAAGTTTAGTGCTGCTTAGGCCGAGTCTGCTTGCATTGTTAAAAGCACAACAGGTAGTGTACTTGCTTTTGATGCAGAAGGGTGTGGGTTCTACTCCCACAGTAGGTGGATACATTGCTGATACTGTACTGCCTTGTAAATGGGGGGTACTGCAGTCCTTTTTTGCAAAGCTACCTAGTAACTATGAACTTGTTATCGGTTTGCCATTCATTCCCTATTGTGATATTACTAGCTTATCATTTTTTTAATGCAACATAAGCAATTTATTCCTCAAGGGCAACAGGCACTTTATTTGTAGATTAAACGATGACATAAAGTTGTCTGCTAGCAGCAACCTCTTCATTAGTTACAGATTTCTTTAATGTGGAATTATTTAGATGGCTTTTACGTCTTCAGATATTGTGCATATTTACTGATACTGGTGGACTGTAGAAGCTTGAGTAGACTTTTATGATAGAAATGTTCTGAATTGGGCAGTTTTGTCATTATTGGTACATGCATTTTGTTTCATTGTTTACTGGAAAAATGTTCAAAACAATAAATTTAAAATGCCATCTAACAACTGCACTGTATTGAACATGGTCAGGAAGGTGTATCAAAGAGCATGTGTATGTTTCGTGTTCAAGGGGCCTATGATTTGAAAACAGCCCAAAGTTAATTTTTATCTGCCACTGGCAAAATGTATTTTCTTTGAATGTGGGTTTCAAAGCTATTTCAATGAACATGAGTTTCAAGATCAGAGAAGTTTTAATGCTAAGTCTTTTTTCATTGTGAGACTGCATTGCTTTGTTTAGCAGATATCTATTAGGGTTTGTGTTGTAAAATGCAAAATAAAACTTTCAAATGAAATCCAAATCATTGCAGAAGTAAAGCAGTATGCACATTACAGTGTTTATGGTAAATGGGGTGAAATAACCAAGGAATGGGTCATTGGAATGGCTGCAGGGGGAAGGCTTCATTCGACCATGAGTTTGTGAGGGGGGAAGGGCAGCAAACTCAGACTGCCCTGGCTGAACTATACCTCTCAACTTTCCAGATTTTTGCAGAATGAATAGATTTTTGCTTCTTATTTGTGGTTTGTTCCTCATAAAATTTGTGGTTTTCTGCCAAATCATTTAGGAATGAAGTCACTAAATAATGACAGACATTGATTTTCAGATGTCATAACCTTCAGAAAAATGCATGCTAAAGCAAGACCTGTTATTCTATCAACTGTCTTAAGTTTATACAAGAGCAATTTTTAGTACTGTTTGTATGTTCCCCCATTATATTTGGCCTTGTCCAGATTTCCTGCATTAGGAAATTGAGAGGTATGTGCAAATAAATTGCTTTATAGAATTAGGAATATCCAAGCCTCAACTGTCTCCAATTTTGGCTCAAAATGTTGCTCTCCCCCTAATAATTCCTCTGCAAAATGGCAATTTTGGAAGAAAACGTGGAGGGTTTACAATTATAAATAACTGCAATGATCAGAGTTATAGTTTGCTTTTATTTCAAAAATGCATATAGATGCTCTTATTTTGTCAGCTGCTCAAGTTAACAGTACTAATATTAAAAAGGTGTCCCTTCTTTGACAGGATCCCAGCTGTATTGTGTGGCAATTTTATATTTTTGCATCACATTTTTGGTCTGTTTTTCATAAAATTGTGGTTTTCTGGCAAATTAGTGGCAAATTATTAATGATTGAAGTTAGAAAATAATGGCAGACATTTGAGTTTCAGATTTCATACCCTTCAGAAAATTCATACAAATGCAAGACCTACTACTATTCTATTATCTTTCTAAGTTTATAAGCACAATATTTATAAATTATCCTTATTTTTGGGCCTGTGTCCCACTTCTATGTATGGCTTTTTCCAGATTTCTTGCTCTGAGATTGAGAGGTATGAGTGTCAGAGCAATCACTGTCAGTTGTGGCCCCACCCTTGTGTAGTGGGACCACCATTGCCATGCACCATTCTATGGGCCCATATCCTGTGGAGAGGCTGAGAACTGAACAGGGTATTAAGATGCAGGGTTAATTCATTTTGGAGCTCGCATATGACACAGCCTGGGACACCATCTGGTCCCATGGAGGCAGTGTTTTTAGCTTTAGATAGAGCATTGTTAACCAACGTATCAGTAATAATTGGACTTGCACAATCCCCTAGAATGGTAATAGGCCCTGTAGGTAGTGGTGGTGGTGGGGGGGGATTTGCACTGAACCTGTCAGCCAAGATGTCGGCAATGTCAGAAGGGTCAGTGTATTTTGTTCCATTTTGTACTAGCTCAGAACAGACCTGAGTGTTGCCATTTAGGTTTTTGACGTAGCCATAGAAGGCCTTATGGTTATCCTTGCCAACTTTCTTTTCAAAATTAGCTTTAGTTGACTTGATGAGGGCCCTCAATTTCTTACTAATGCTGATCAGGGATGATTTTTGTACTTGAGATTTGGCCTTTTTTTGTATAAGTCTCCTCCTTTTATTGTAAAGTTTGCTTATGGCCGGGGTCCACCAGACTGGTTTCTTCTTGCTTGAGGAAGGAGTCTTGGTTTTATTTGGGATAGTACAGTCCATGCAGTCCTGAAGATGCATATAGAGTACCTTGGTGTAGGATTCCACATCCTGGATATCATTATCCTTCTGGAAGGGAATAGTGAAGTTTTCCACTTCGGATGCAAGTAGTTTGAAGTTTGCTTTGGAAAGGTTATAATATAATATGCAATGTTTTTTTAACACTGTCTCTTTAAATCTGGAGAAGAGGAAACATTGTGGCTTCAACAGAGATCACTTAAAGGCTAAATTGGGTGTAGTCTGTTTAGATTCATCTGAGGAAGTTCTGGAAGGTACCAGGATGAAAGCACTAGTACCTCATTTTATTTAATGATACTTTTTTATTGTTTTTAAGTGTGAGTTTGTTAATAAACCTTCTAAAGGAACTTATCTCCATGCTGGACTTGTTGCTGCTTTTTCTGCTGGTTGTTCACCGTTTTGTAGGATTACTGGCTTGTCTTTTGTGTCTCTGGCAGTTTTTGAAGGGTTTTTTTTGTTCTTTTCTGATTTTATCAGTACAACATGAGTGCATTTTTTGGCCAGACTGAATGTCAAGTAGTTTTTTTTTATTTGACTTTATAAACCCTTATGGGAACATGTTGTGATGTTATGAGGTAGTGTCATCTGTGCCAGGGACAGTAGAGCAGTACATGTGTACATAGGCCAGCATGGCTAGCTTTAGTTTAGTAAGTAATTTTATGTTATTTGACTATGACACTGATTTGTACAGGTGTTTGAGTTAAAAATATATTTGTAAAGATACTTGTGTTAAAAATGCATCAACACTAGGTCTTGCCGGACAGAAAGAATGTATGCATGAATATTAAGTTGTGATGTTGTAACTGATGAAATGTGTATGTTTATCAGAGAACCCTGGAAGGATGGAAAGTCTAAAATTTTATTATAGCTTTCAGATGCTCCCACAGATCTTAGCAAAGCTGTGTGTGTGGCTTGTACCAGAGTCAAGTGGCTGGAGGTGTTGCCATCCTCTAGCCAGCATTTGGTTTCTTTGGAACCCTCACAGCAGCATTTTAGAATCTGACAGGAAATATTTCTGTCAGGATATATATCTCGCACATCCACACAGTCAAAGAGAGACATCATCTGCTTTTTGATGTGGTAAGACACTCAGCACACATCAGCTTGCCTTGCTTTAGTAAGCAATCAGTGAAAATTAATTCTTTAGTTAGTCGGGGACATTTAGTGAGAATAGTTTGGTATTGTTTTCTGCATCTGCGAGAAACTATCCAACTATGTCATTTTTTATAGCTCTGTGGTTGAAACTCTGTTGTTTATTGTATTAAATATTGTCCTGTTTTCTGTTTTGTTATTTATCATTAAGTATTGTAGTACCTTTCGTTGTGGTTCATCCTTCAGAGAATACTTTTAACATATTGAGAGTACTTATGCTTGTTTTAGTGACTCTGTGGCCACTCCTGAAATCCTTGCTGCTTTGGTCACACCCTATCATTTGTATTAGTATTAACTTCACACAGTATAATTGGGTACCCCTTGTTAAGAGCCTTAGGGTAGCTGGCTAGTAGCAGCATGATTACCTCAGGCTCTGGGCAGAAAAGGGCACAGCTAATAAATTTGTGCCAGCTTTTCCCAGGTGTGTATGTGTGTGTGAAACTCAAATATCCAAATGTGTGTGTCAGCTACTGGGAACAGGGACACAGAGCTCCAAAGTGGTCAGTGTGGAGTGTGGGCCTGGAGAAAGACAGTCTGGCCCCAGGTCTAGAACATGCTCCCTGTGGGCTCTTAAGGGAAATTGTGCTTGATGCAGGGAGCTGTATCTGAAAATACTGTGTGAAACCATCTTTAATCTTTGTGACTGTCCCTCAGAGGTAGTGGTGAGGACTGAGTCTCCTCGATTGCTGGCCCAGAGTAGGGACCTGTCACACATGTACACCAGCAAACTGTTAACATGCATATTTCATTTTTTTTTCTTTTTGTGACCTTGTCAGTATAGCATAAGTGGATTGCTTGTCTATACTTAAACACGGAGCTTAAAATCAAGTCCAGTGCAGATAAACATTGTGGTGCCTGTAAATTATCCCAAATAACATCCAAACAAGTTCATAAAGAGGTCACAGAGATAAACCATTCAGAAAAAAAACTGCAAGAAATGTCTAGTCAAGCTTGAGTCTTCACTGTGAAATACCTTAAACCTCATGTAGTGGGGGCCCGTGGGATGTGTGCAAATGACTGTTTAAGAATATACCAGTACTTCAGCCACAGTCATTACCTGCAGAACAACTGCATTTACTGAGATCATTACTATTCAAAGTGTGCCTGTTAGGAGCTTTAATAAAAACCTCAGACCAAATGCTGTAACTGTGCTCATATATTGATTGTGATGGATTTCTTGTAGTCTTACCTTGTCCTTAATAGAGAGCAATTATAATTCAGCATATGTAAGATTTTAGATATAAAGTATGATACTGTGCATATTTAAATATATATATATATATATATATATATATATATATATATATATATATGTGTGTGTGTATACTAGATTTATATATGGTTCTAGCCTTTGGTAATTATAGGTAACTGAACTGAATGGGGCAACAGTTCTGAGCCCCTATACCTAGTATCACCTTGGGAACATGTATATTTGCATGTATCATACAACTGATTGTAATACATTTGGAAATTCCATAAATACCTTCTAGAATAGTGTTTGTGTTTTCCAGTGACTCTATCTGCAAGGATGAAATCCATTAATTGTTATGAATGGACATATCTGAATTGCTAGACTGTCCCCAGAATTTTTCAGATCCACTTTCTTACATACTGCATCGATTTGGAATAAGGAGGCTTACTGGCTGTAGGAAATAGGGGGTTGAATTTACCGCTAGCCTGCAAAGAGGATGAAATGTACCTGCTAGTTTATAAGCCATGTAGACGCACTGCAGTAATCATCTCCATTTTTATTTCATAAGGTTTTCTTAATGCTCTGTGAGAGGACATATTTGGTAACAATTCGATTGATGCAAGTTACGGTCCATTTTCCTTTGATCAGCAAACTGCTTGCCTTCCATCGGGAACTGATACTTCAGTAAGGGCACTATACAATAAACTGTCAAGTTAAATAGCAGTCAGACTCTCACGATAGTGAAGGGTCTTGCTCCAGATGTAGGATTCTGCAGCTTGGCAGTTCACTTTATTAAAGTTTTGGCCTATAATTATCTCATATTGTAAAGAACTGCTTCCTATCTCTACTTAATGTTACATATTCTCCAGTTTAAGGCTGGCAATTAGAAAATGTACTTATTATTATTATTTTATTATCATTATTATTCCAGAACACGTATATCTTGCCAGTTTTGTTGACTTGTGGTTTAAAGTCTTCTCGAGAATTATAAACAACAGTGATGCTTTTTCTGAGCAATTATCTCAACAGTTCCTAAAGTACAGTTAATTTTTTGTTAATGATTTGAATGGGCATGCCTTCGTTGAAGGTTGGGCATCGGGCTGGCAACTTGACACCATAAAAAACAACTGCCAGTCATTAGCGGACCGGAGTTCCATTGTGGCGACCTCTAACTGGGAAAAAGCT
Organism: Protopterus annectens; assembly: GCF_019279795.1. Lineage (NCBI taxonomy): Eukaryota > Metazoa > Chordata > Ceratodontiformes > Protopteridae > Protopterus > Protopterus annectens. Next base: position 523,666,851 of record NC_056749.1, on the reverse strand, counting down.
GAAAGACAAACAAACAAACAAACAAACATCATCGATGCTACACAAAACTGTTATTTTAATTATGTTTTAAAACAAATCCATTTTTCCTTCTATACATCCTCTTTTAGAGATAAATTAAAAGCAGTCCAAGCAAGAAATTCTTAACTTGTATGTCCACAGATATGGCACAGTAGTATATAAAATTCTTGTATTATGACCAGCAGGCTGGTAACTTTTGACATGGATAAAATCATCCTTACCTAAGAACAATGTACTATTCCATTAATTGTAAAAGTCATCAAACCAAATTCTCAACCAGTTAGTAGTTTCTGAAAACATAATTGCCTGATAGCTATAACAGATGTGTTTTATGATTAAACATTGTTGTCTGCATTTGTATTTCTACAGATATTCCCTTGGAGTAGGAATGGAAGAGCTGGTAGATGGTACAAAAGTTTTATTAATACTACCTTCATCTCAGAATTTCATTAACCTGCTAATGGCATCATGACTAAATTTTACTTCTACCACTCACTCTGTGCTAAACCTAGTAATACGAAAACCATGTGATGGCTTATTACATCATTACAATGTGTTTAAAGTCAGCAAATGTTAATGTGCATATTTACATTATAAACAGTGATAAAATGGGTATCAAAAGTTTGGGATTAACAGGTATGTAGCATTGATTAATATAACAATACCTGGCATCTTTGTAGTCAAGTAGTTCAGTCTATACATTTCATATACTATTCTCTCCCTTTCTCTCTATTAATCTCTCTCTCTCAGCCTTTGTGTTATTTGCTTGTCAGCCTTGCTCTGTAACTTCTCTCTTTTAGTACTATTTGGATAGCAGAGACACAGAAAAAAGGAGTTAATTAGTAGTTCTCAGATTATGGATATTAAAATAGGTTGTACATTCAAAATATTTGCAAACACTTTTTTCATTATCAGTGAATCACACACACACACTAGGGTTACCACCTGTCCCCCTTTGCGAGGGACAGTCCCTCTTTGGGCAGTTGTGTCCTGCAAAAAAATTGTAAAAATGGCAAATGTCCTGAGATGTTAGGGCAAAATTATTTCTTATATTTTATGTAATAGTTCCATAAAACAATTATTCTGTATCTGAAACACTAACATGTTATAAGAAGCAGAATAAGCAACTAAAATGCTGCAAGAATAAGCTTTTATTTAGGCAAAAAAGTGACGTTCTGTCCTTTGTACTGGCGATGGATATGTTTTAGCCTGCAAAATTTGATGTTTCTATCACAATTGTCCCACTTTCTGCATTTGAAAAGGTGGCACCCCTAACACACACACACACACACACACACACACACACACACACACACACACACACACACACACACACATCTATACGCTGTCTCTCTCTGACTCACAACTATTGGATTGGTAGCACCACATGAAAGCAGAGAACAGTGGTGTCATAAAACTATAGATTTGCCTTTTCATGGTTTATAGCTTTCTTCCAACAGTGAAAAATATTACTTTGCCTTAACATTTTATGCTTACTGCTGTGCTGAGTATTAAGGAAGACATACGTTTAAAAAGAGGGAGGAAAATTGCCTTTGACATTTTATATTCAGAAAACAGCAGCTATGCATGCCTTTTTCACCAGTAATAGATCAAATTCATCCATATTTAAAAATGGCAAGTTAATGTTTTATTGATTACTTGACCCCCCCTGGGTTATAAACATTACTGATATTTTTTTTCTCCTTTTATAAGCAATTCCATTTTTATGCAAGAAATATGTCAAATGAGTAAACACTGTTCAACATCTTACTAAAGTGAGCTTCCTTATTAGAATTCCAAATTCATAATCTGTATTTTTAGATTTGCATTTTCCAATATGTAAGCATTTTAATGAAACCATTCATTAGCCAAGCTGATTGCTTTCATTAAAAGTTCTGGGTTAGTTGTCCTGTACCTTGACAAGAAGGCATGTAAATGAAGGTTACATATGTTTTAGTATATTGGAGGTGGGCAGCTTCATAAAGCAACATTAACAAGTTCAATGCTTTTGTAATAGTTGTGTTGTAATTTGCAGTCTTCATCCTCTTACCATTAAAGATGGTTCAATAACTAAATCACAGTTTGCATTTCTGGTTTCTCCCTTAAATTTAGTTTTGTTCCTAAGATTTGATGCATGCTTATTGGAGAGAACGTTACAGGCATGTTAAGCCATGCCAGGATAAAATATCATTAGTTGTATATTAATCTTGTTTCTTAAGCCTATTTGACTGGCAAGCATGATTCATTAATTTATTTTTTTTAAATTAGGGATGTTCTCAGATCTTGTAGATCATAAATCATTCCGTGCTCTTTCATTACCATTTCACTGAATTCAGATTGCTCTCACATGATTTGTTGCACTCATGTCCTATCTGCTACTGTCTATTACCGCATTAGTAGGAAATGCCCAATTCTCTATTTGCAGCAGTGTATGCTAGTAAACTTTGCATTCCTTTAAAAGGTTTCTTTTCCTTTTCCTCTCTCCTTTCCTTTGTCTTTATGTGAAGTATGTACTATTTGCAATAACATTCAGAAGATGTTTAGAAAAACTGTGCTTTTGTTCATTTTATCTTAGTTCAAATACAAACATGTATGCGCGTGCAAGGCCACAAACACAGACTTGCACATTAATGTAGATGGAAAGACTATATCAACATATGCTGCTCGTCCAGTGATCTGTTTTATGGTAGTATAAATGCAAAATAAGTTCACCATTTCTGCAGTGCATTAATCTTTATTTTCCTTTGTCAGTTACTCATATTATATATTACTACCTCCCACTGGGTGTTTAATGCAAAATAAGTTCACCATTTCTGCAGTGCATTAATCTTTATTTTCCTTTGTCAGTTACTCATATTATATATTACTACCTATCACTTGGTGTTTAACCTGCTTCTGGTTATCCTGGCATTCTGTATTATTCAGAGGACACTTGGCAGCTATGATCAGAGAAATCTGTGTGTTGATTTTGTTCTTGCCACTCCAGATTCTTTTCCTTCTTTGGCTATGTTTTTTTGGGTGCGGGGTTCTGCTGTAGACCTGTAGTACCATTTAATATATATTGCACATGCTTGTACATAATAGGCTTTGAGGTAATGACTTTTCCTGTGTGTCTCGCCTACCTGCAGATCTGATAGCACACCAAATATATCAGCATTACATAAGAAAAAATGTATTTAATGTTACCTCGCTGGGCAACAGGATCATCTTTTTTTTAAAACAAAAAAGCATCTTTATTGTATTATTACTTATGATATAGGCAATCATTCATTTACATAAATGAAAACAAACCACATTGGCATATTTTCCATTGCAAACATTATACATCACATTTAACCTTATACAGTCATTGTCAAACATTACATAGCTTATTCAATTTCTGCCTTCGCTTAAACCGTATTCATCCTCCCAAGAAATTATTCTGGATGTATTCTTTCCGCAAATTCATTTTTCTATGTAATTTGCTCCTACGCTTTTCTAAAGCTCATAGATTCAAATAGGAGATTATGAGGCTAATGGCTTAAGAGTCCTTATAAGCCTAACCATTATTACTGGAATTTTACCCAAGTTTCAGTCCTAAGGACTAGAGGATGGTTTAGGTTTGTGCCTATGTCTTTGGGTATTTTAAAGACTACCCATGGCCTTAAGGAATATGGCACCACCACAAGAGTGAGTTTATGATTTTCCATCCATTGATACGAACTGTGTTTGAAGAGGGTCAGGGACGGGCTCTGCTTTATGTGGATAGGAAGCCTGTTCCAGAGAAGGGGGATCTATCTCCAACATGTTTTGCTTGTGTCACAGACCAGGTTTAGATCCTTTGACTGGTTGACCCTCATATAATTTGTTGTGTGAATGTGTAGCAGTTCCATCCGGGCAGAATTTGTGAGTGTCTTGTAGGTTAGGCATAGATCACCCCTTAATAGTTAGTAGGAGACAGAGTAAAGTGATAGGACTTTTAGTCTATCTGCATATGACATGTTTACAGCATGTATTTTATTTTGCAAAGAATCCCTGAGCCCACTCCAGCTGTTGCAAGTGCCTGGCCAAGTACATGCCAAAAGGTGCAATGTACTCTATTATTGGTTTGATGAGGGCCAAGTACAGTGGAACTCTAACTTCCTTGAATCTGGATGCTATGCCTTTACTTTTAAGCTGTACCACATAGAAAGACTTCTTCACCACTGTGACACTTGGTGGTCAAAGTTCAGGCTACTATCTATCTGTGTACCTAGATCTCTCACATCTGCGTTCACTCTTAAGGGTGTGCTATTGCTGTAACTTGTAGAGGTATTTGACTTCCCAAAGGGTATGCTTTTGCATTTTGTTGCATTTAGTTTTAGGCCATGGCTCTGGCATAAATCATTTATCTGAGTCAGGCCCCTCTGAAGGATACCTACATTACTAAAAGATTTAATGATTGTCCCCAATTTGTAGTCATCAACAAATGTCATCAACCAAATGCCTTCTACATTAGCCTTGACTTCAGAGAAGTACATTATGAACAGGAGAGGTCCTGGCACTGAGCCCTGTGGCATACCACTAGTAACTGGCCTCTTGCTGGCTCTGGATTTACCCAACATACCTCTCAACTGTACAGCTTTTGCCTCATATTTTTGATCTGTCCCACATAAAATGTGTGATTTTCTGGCAAATCACTGGGATGATCTGGGGTTTGAAGTCACTAAATAATGTTATACGTTTGTGATACAGACTTCATGTCTTGCAGAAAAATGCATGCTAAGACAAATCCTGTTATTCTAGCAACTTTCTAAGTTTATAAGAGCAGTATTTCAAATCTGTTTCTATTTTTGGGCCTTCGCCCCCATTCTGTTAGGCTTTGTCCAGAACATTTGCACTAAGAGATTGAGAGGTATGTCACCCACACTAGCAATGTGTCCTGTCCATGAGCCATGGCTAGCTATCTCGTGACACAGATATTTATGCCCAGTTTTGTGAGCTTATCTATAATACTTGAGTGAGGAATTGTCAAGTGCCTTATTCATGTCAATGTAGGTAGTATGCACTAATTTCATCCATGGCCCTAATGACTTTATCAAGGAAGGTCACCAGATTAAGCAGATATGACCTGCCTTGACAAAGCCAAACTGTGTTGTGTCCAGTGTTTGGAGGTTTCCTATGTCATCATTTATCAGGTCCAGAATTACTGTTTCCATGGTCTTGCATACAAGACTAGTCAAACTTATGAGTTTGATATTTCCTTGATCTCTTGATGTCTCCCTTTATGCAGAGGAATGACTGTTTCTGTCCTTCGGTCCACAGGGACAAAGCCAGTTTGGAGGCTGTGGTTAAATAGAGATCCTAATGTGCATGATAGTTCCTGTTTCAAGCTATTTAAGAGGCATCCAGGGATATTGTTGGGACCCACTGTAGCTGTGATTTTAGCTTTAGAAAGTGCAGTAGTGACTTGTTCTTTGGTAATAACTGGTAGAGGTGATGGGGAGTTGAAATCTGAGTTGAATTTACCAGCCAGCAGATTTGTTATTTCTTCTAGCTGAGCATAAGCAGTGCTGCCTACAACAATTCAGCACATTGTTGGATGTTGCCCTTATGATTGCAGACGTAACTGAAAAAATGACTTTTGGTTATCCTTAACATGGGAGGCTATTTTATTTACTTAAAATGTGTTTTTGAAGACTTGACTAGTCCTCTGATGTGTTTGTTTAGACTAATGAGGGAGTTTTTGCTGTGTTGTGCACATTCTCTCTTACTTCTACACAGGACTTACTTTCTTTTGTTGTGCAACCTATTTATACCAGCAGTCCACTAGTGTGGCTTGTTTTTGTGGTTTATCTAAGTTTATTTTGGTCTAGTACTGCAGTTTCTATGCAGTTGTTTGGCCGTACATGACTTTTATGCATGTCTCCGTGTAGCCGTCTATGTTTTCTGGGTTTGGGAGAGCTTGAAAACTAGCAATGCTCACATATAGTAGGTAGTTTGCCTTAGAAAAGTTCTTAAAGGTTTTGGGGATAGGTGGAAGTTCTAGTTTTATATTTATTTCAAGGGAGACCTCTTTGTGATCTGATGTGTACAGTGAGGGCATCACACCTGGGGAGGTTTAGCACTGCCCTGCATTTTTCATTACCAGGTCTAGGATGTTTGTAGCCCCAGTGGAAATGCAGACTAGCTGCTCCAGGCCATTTGCACTGACAAAGTCTAGAAATTTCTGAATCTGCAATTTGGTGGTCATATATGCTTCCCAGTTAATGGAGGGGTAGTTAAAGTCACCCATGAGTATGGTATAGGTCTGAATGGTAAGTGATTCTAGTAAATTCAGATATATAATGTATGAGTTTCCCTGTTCACAGTGGGGAACCTGTAGATAGCATGGATATGGTAATGGATTTTTCCTATGGTTAGTTGGACATGGAGTAGCTCGAGCATGTCATTGTTAAACCAGGCTTGAGGTGTGCTTATCCTAATGTAGATGGATACACCTCCACCTTTTGCCCTTTCATGTGCAGTGGGTGATGGGAATGTGTGAAAGGCATTACAGCCATGCACTGCTGGGATGCTTTCCATTGCTTTGAACTATGTTTAAGTAGCTGCACAGATGTCCGCATTCTCCTGGGTGAGGAGGGTTTCCAGTGTAGTTTCTTGTTGAGACGTCTAGCCTTGAGCAGGAATACCTTTAGCTTATTTTGAGTAGATTTTCCAATGTTGGAAGGTCTGTTGGTATGGCAATGCCTAAAAAGGCACTATGGGGTGGATAATGTTTTGGCCAGTATCCAAAAGACTAGAGGTGACAGGTGAAGACCAGTGTGGCCTGTCAACCATATCCTTCCAGGCTGACATGTTTGGAATGACACCAGTAGCTAAGCCAATTATTAAAGTCAGTCATTTTCTGTTGGTATTGTGGCATCATCCTAGAAGATGGTAGAATGCTGCTCAGTGCTAGGCTCATACCTGCCTGTGACGCATATTCTGAGAGCTCAATCATGCTTCTCTTTATATAGTCTAGAGAGATACATCTAAGGTTATTTACACCCACATGGTCTGTGACTGAGTCATATCGGTACTTAGGGTTAAGTGTTCTGAGTGCTTGCATGATCTGATGAATCCTGGTCCCTGACAGGCAACTAACTGCAACCTTCTTCCTATCCAGCCTGGTGAAAGGGATATCAGTGTGTCTCATGATGAAATCTCCTATGACCAAAACATTAGATTATGTGGTGTTATACATTATGGACTTGGTAGTTGAGACATGGTGAGATGTGGTTTTAAGTGCTGTGTTTAGAGTTGTCTTGTTTGTATGCATACAGAGTTTCTAAGGAATGCTTCTGTGAGTGCTTTGAGGTTTAGGTAAGTTTCATGTGAGCCCCTCTGCATATGTGGGTCTGTGTGTGTGGTCCATTGTTAGTGTGTGTGTGTGTGTCACTGAAATCCTGTTTGGCATTTTTGTGCCTGTGTGTGAGAGTCCTACCTCCAGTGAGACTGTGTAACTACATCTCTGACATACTGCATTTGCCTATTTCAGAATTAAATGACTGCCAGTGTACATAAGGCAATTGCTGCACTGCCTCGGGATGCCCATGTCTACCAAGCTAGATGAGAGATAGCAGGAAAGTGCCAATCCATGGTTGCAGGTCCTTAATATGTGCTTTACAAGAGAAAATAATGGGGCGGGGGTGTTTGCAACTGCAGAAGGGATGAGTGCTTACTTAATTTAATCTACAGCTAACTTACCTGGCAATGCTGCCCAGCTCACAAACCAGTTGTTCTTTGAGCAGTGATAGTTCTGAATGCTGTAATAATGTAACTAAATGTGGCAATTCTGTTCAGTGCACAAACTTGTTACTCCTTGAGTAGTATGGGACTGTGAAAATTCTTTTATCCCTGCAACTATATTCACTACTTCTAATACAGTTGGGTTAGAATTTGATTTCCATTTTTTAGTAATTATTTTTTTGGCAGCCACCAGAATTAAACTCAGCAAGGTCTTACTATATATAGGCAATTCAAATTCTGTATCACAGCTCAAAAAATAATTTTCTTAGTTACACCACTTTGCTCACCCAATATATCTGACAGGGTAATCCTTCAGCTCATTGCACTCACAAAAAATGTGTTCCCAGTTATGTCTTTCTTCCCCTTTACACATCCAGCATTTGCAATCTAAATGAAGAAAAATTCTTAAGACTCTGTTTGCAGTATCAAATACTTCTTCAAACACTTCCAAGCAAAGATCCTAAATCTTCTAGACTTTGTTGCATATTTGGGAGCCATACATATATCCTTTCATTGTTCTTTGTTAATTGCTTATCCAGTCTCTCTTCTAACCTCCTCTGATCGATTCCTACAGTTATCATGGAACATTTTGTATGTCCTACTTATTACCCTGATTAATATGCAGTGAACTTCAAAAAGAGCCAATATTAGGCAGTTTAGAGCAATAGTGATAAAGCAATGGCAATATACAATAACTTTTGAATTAAAGTGAATATTTGAATGCCATAGCAGATTAACAGAGCAAATATTTGTGAATTAAAATCTTACATGAAGCAGTATTCACATATTAGTTCAAATGAATCTGTGTGGATATGCTTCAGGTTATTTGTGTTTGTTTAAATGATCATTAAGGGACAGTAAGTGTCTTGAAGCCTAATAGATGTTAAAAAACATACATTGGTACAAAAGTCATGGCAACTATTAATATGTGATAAATATGTGATAAAGTGCTAATATACAGACACAGATGGAGCATGAAAGCCTGAACAGTAAAGACAAATGCATATGTCCGGCATTGAATGTAATGTTAGAATTACTAAACATCACTGATATAATGAGACTTCAAAATGTTGCCTTCAAAAATTGAACAAAGCATTTGAAAAGAATACAACTGCATTATGCAAATAAATGAACTTTGCATAATAAAATAGTTTGTTTTTTGCGAAACATAATGGGACCCAAAATGGTAAAAGGAATTGAAATACCACCAGAAAAGAAGAAATACATGCATTTTGCAGAAGTATCTATGAAGATCCTGTGGAACACAACAAAGATGCTAAATCAATAAAAGAAGTAAAAGAAAGAATAAGAAGTTTAAAGGTACAGGATATGAAATGGGATGAAGTAACAGCCAGAGAGATTGAATCAAAGTTAAGAAAAGCCTAAAAAATGGAAAAACCCAGGCCCAGATGCAGTACCTAACTTCTAGTTAAAATATTTTTGCAAGAAGACTTAGCCGTGAGTAAGAACTATTTATATGCGCACCCTGAACAGACAACAACCTGGCTAACAGCAGGTAAAACAATGCTCTTACATAAGAGTGAACCTGCAAGCTACCCCCGAAATTATAGACAACTTGTCTTCTGACAACTTATAAACTATACAGAGGAGTTGATGCCGACAGAGTTTACAGTCATTTAGAAGAAAACTCAATTATGGCAGTAGAGCAAAAGGGCTATAAAAGAAAGTCATATGGAACAAAGGATCATTTGTTGTTAGTCACAGTGGAGAACTGTAAAAAGGGGAAGAATCTAAATATGGCGTGGACTGACTACAAAAAAGCATTTGATAGTATCCCACATTCATGGATAAAAGATTGCTTAAAAATGTATAAGATGCACCCTGCACTGATCAACTACATTACAGTGACCATAAAACAGTGGCAGAACACTTTGCAATTAAGCCATGATAAAGGACAAATGATTATCCCAGGGATGAAAATTCAAAGGGGGATATTCCAGGGTGACTCTCTGTCACCATTACTATTCTGCCTTGCCCTTAACCCATTAAGCTGTTTACTTAACAGCTTAGGTCATGGCTATAATTTGGCTCCTAGAAAACAAAGTGTAAAGACTTCTCAACTTCTCTTTTTCAATTATTTAAAACTGTATAGCTCATCAGATGAGAAACTGAAAGCATATCCGCAGGTTGTCAAAATTTTTTCAGATGATATTAGAATGTCATTTGGTCTTGATAAATGTGGAAAAGCAATCTTTAAAGCAGGAAAACTGTAGCACCAGGAAGACATCAGTTTGGGACAGGAATGTGATATAAAAGAACTTGAGCAAGAGGAAGTGTATAAATACTTGGGAACTGATGAAGGATGAACAATAAAACATGAACAGATGTGAATAAAACTTAGTAAGGGATACTTTAGAAGACTTAAATTAATCCTGAAAACAGCATTGACATCTAGGAACAAAATTCAAGCTATAAACCAATTTGCTCTTCCTGTCCTGACTTGCAGTTTTGGAGTGATTGATTGGCCCCAAAACGTGCTGGATAGATAAGATATTAAAAGAAGAAAGATGCTTCATACTCACCAAATGATCTATAAAAATCAGTGCATACCAAGATTATATATTCCCTGTTCTGGAGGAGAGATGGGCCTCTTTGAAATTGATTACATGTATAGATCTTCAATTGTGGGACTCCACACATATCTGTTGACGTCACAAGATGCAAATGTAGTGAAAGTTTTAAAAATGAGGAGAATAAATCTAAGATGACTTCTCTGCTTAACCTAGCAGAAGCATATAGGCATTAAGCAGGAATGGAAATCAAACCAGAAGTAGGTAAAAATCAGGCAGCAACTGAATGTGCCAAAAAACAAAAGAAAGAATATAGTGTGAAGGACCAGGTGAAAAGGCAAGAAATGTGGAAAATGCATAAATATAGTTGCGAGTATAGAAAACATCTGGAAGAATCTCATGCTGATCAGGAATGAATGCAGGAATGGTAAAGGAGAGGTGAATCTAAACCAAGACATGAAATGTTAATATTGGTGGTCCAAGATAGTGGGCTATGTACATGCTGGTTTACAAAGTCCATTGAACATGTGGGAGAAACAGACAAATGTAGGTTTTGTAAAACTGAAAGTGTCGCACACCTCGTTGCTGGTTGTGACATACTGATGGCAGAAGGACTGTATACTGAAAGCCATAATAATGTGGCAAGACCGTTGCACTGGGGATTGAGCCGCAAAGCATCACAGAAAATGATGAAGTCTACATCACATGGGATCATTCATTACCAACAGTTCAAATGATAGATACTAGAAAACTAGATATAATGGTCCAAGAAAAGAAGACAAAAATAGCATTGATCATTGAAACTGCCACACTCAGTGTCTACAGTGTCCTGCATACAGAGAGACACAAAGTTATAAAATATCAGGAGTTGAAAGCAGAAATGAGAACAATGTGGAAGAAAGATACCCAGACAGTTCCAATAGTAGTAGGAGCAATGGGTCTTATAAAAAAGAGTCTACAATCATATTTAGACATGCTACCTATACATGAACTCCATACAAATTGCAAGAGGAATCATTACTTGACATGTTCTGGGTGGGGCGAAGAACACGTTTGGCTAATTTTATTAACTTTAATCATACTTTGACTTAGGAATGCGGTCCATTCCCATCATGGTATTAGAAACCCAAAACATTTGGAGAAATTAAAAGTGAGAGACATATATTTGCATACTTCTTGCTGAAAGTAAAGCCAGATGAAAAGTAATTTGGAGAAATTGGACAGACTTCTAATAAGTATTTAAATCCAAAACATATTTTATCAGGATGCTTTAGGTTCCATAAGTGGCATTAAATTAGATATGAAACTATTTAAGAATGTGTTGCAGAGAAGCATAGCATTCATTTAACAGTTCTTAAAGGTCTTACAGATGTGCAAAGAGATAGACTCATTGTAAAAATATGCTATTGAAATATCGCCCTAAGAAAGGTAACACTTCAAAGATTTTGTTGAGTTTACAAAACAGAAAAAGTCCATGGAACATAATCACAAAAGACAGTACCCACAGCATCATCTCTCTTCAGGATGGGGGAATAAAAACTTCAGGCCTGGGATATATTGATAAGCTGTCATCCATTTGTCAAAGCTTGGCTTAAAGGAAGCAACATTATCAGTTGGTTTTATATGTACAGGAAGATTATTACAAAGATAAACGGGCATAGCTATGGGTGTTTGGTGCTTTAGTGGATAAGTGACTCTCGTGTGAAAATGTTATAATACAGTGAAATTCATCACAATGTATTATGTTGTGTAGGCTATCAAAGCACTGGTATAACTGTGGAGGTAGTATCTATAACCTCTGATCCAGTGTGATTATTTGTCTCTTGTTTTCCCTTCTTTCAGTGTTTTGGTTTATGGCTATCTAACAGCTGCTGCATCTCAGACTAACCTATTCTATTTCATACTAAGTTTTTGCTTTCAAAGTTCATTTCTTCCTTAATTCTGAAGTTCATTCTCCTACTGAAAGAAACATTCTTCTTTCAATGCCTTATTGTGCTCGGCTGTTATTTACTTGCATCTTACAAACTGCAGAAAAAATTGAAATAATATGTAAAGATTTATCTTGTCTCTCTAGCTAGAGCTCCATGTCTTCTTATATGGAAACAATGTAAAATTCTTTAATCCTCATTAATTTTCAACCAAAGATATAGGTCTTACTCCCATCTCCTTTTCATAATCATCACCTAGGGGTATACTTCTTATGGTTTGCATTGTAAAGGCAACAGCCCTCTCATCTAGCCTTCTCTCATTAAATATTTTTTTTTATGTATTGAATGCATGTAAGTCTTTATTTATGTTTGTTTGATTAGGCTAGGCTTGCTGTCAAAAGGCCCATTTTCAGATGGGTCCTGGAGTGAAAAGACATCACAAAAAATGTATTGCATACATTGTAATTTAAACATTGAATTACTGACATTCTTGAAAGTAATACTTATTTATAATATTTGTAACCTACAGTATTTCATGTAATGTATGGTTGTTAACTCATTCACTCCGAAGCAGCTCAAGAAATGCTGCCTGTTTACTTCCACCATAGGACCAACAGTGCAGCCTTAGCTCTTTTTCAGATAATCCATTTGTAATACCATAGAGAAACAAATGTTCATAACTCTTTAACCATAAGTGCTAGACTAAAAATGTAAATATGTAAGTTGTTCAGCAGACACTGACCTTTGCAATAGTGCAAATGTTGATAGTGTGTATCTAAGTCATTATTAAATATTTGCCAAGGAATGCTGATGATATGCATATTTTTTACCTTTTTGGTAAAACAAATCACAATATCTTGGTGAATGTACCATGTAGACCGATACATTTTGTAATTAATTTGACCGATACATTTTGTAATTAATTTGTCTGTATGAATGTCAGCTTTAAAATGATACCTTACCCATTACTATGTGATGTTCCTTTACTGAAGTATCCACAGAAAATATGATTAATATTATATTTCACATAATCTGCTAATTAAACAAAGCATAATATCTTATCTGTAACAGACAGAGACTACATGTCAGTGTTGAAGTTGTGTGGCTCAATGTCAGCTTCAAAATGAGGTATTACTTAGCATGTTAACATGTTCCTTAGCAAAGTTATTTACCAAAATATGAAAAAAATCATAATTCTCATGCCCTAAGTCCTAAAAAAAACTGTGATATCTGCACATGTGTACAGCATACAGGCACAGTTCTTTTACCACCTGTAAGATACCTTCCATGTCTTAGTACACAACCTTCACCCACGATACACCAGGTCGAAAACCACGAATTAACCACGCAATGAAGAACCAATGCAGGATCCAAACTACTAATTTCACAACAGCAATTCAACCACAGTGTAGGCAAGGAAGGCACCAGCACCAAAACACGAAGGTTTAATGATTTTATTCCATTCAATGAAAAAGACTGAGCGCTTTCACCAGTCAACCTGGTATCATCAGAGTCATAATAATACTTTCAAAAACAATCACCTTTATATACACACCCTTTCATCCTACAGCTTAACTAGTTAACTAATTATTCAATTAATAAATCCTTATTTTGCTTTAAATACAATAAAATACATTTGTATATAACATTGATTAACTTTCCATACATAATAAATAAATTATTTCTTTTGTTAAAATAAAACACATTTATATATAAATCTGGATATGAATATATTAAACTGTGAATACTTATTATGAATTCATAAAGTATTTTACTTCTTATTATATCTCACTTGCTCTATATTTTAGCTGGGGTTTTAAAGAAATATACTCATTTAATCCTGGAAACTTTGTGGCATTTAGCCTTATCTGCCATTCCATTTCCAGTAACGCTACCTTGTTGCTAGTATCACCATTTGTAAAGGGCATTACTCTATCAATAATAAAAAATAAAAATGTAGTATAATTGCTACAAGCTTTACTGTGTACATATAAAGCATTGTGCTCATCTCTTTTTTTTATACATCTGTTGTGCTCACCAATTCTATCCCTTAATCTCCGAGTAGTCATTCCTATGTAATATGCATCACATGTCATACAGGTTGCAATGTACACACAGTTCTTCGTATTACAATTACATAAACCTGGGCATGCTATTGTACGTCTATAACCAGACACACAGACATATGTTCCCTCCGCTATAAATCTGCAACTAGTGCATTTACCACATTTACTCATACGGGACCTCGTGTGGCTTGTATTTTCTTTTTCTAATATATTTTTCATATTACTGCCCCGACTAAAAACTATATTTGGACTTTCACCTATTATTTCTCTAGTCTGTGCACTAATACATTGATCCCATATATTTCTTAAACTATTACATAGTTCTGTAGCTTTGCCATTGAGTTTCAATATGAAATTTAATTCACTCTTCTGTATGCTGATGTTTTTATCATTGCCAATTAATGATATCATATTGTTACTACCTCTTAATATCGGAATATATATAGTTTTTCTTTTCTTATATATTTCTTTTTTAACTTTTAGCAGTAAAGCTAAAGGGTATCCTCTCTCCAGGAATAACCCTATCATTGTATATATTTCTTTCTTAAATATTTCGTCATTACTAACTAATCTAGATAAACGAACCATTTGTCCTTTTATCACCCCTTTTCTTTGATGGAAGGGGTGACAACTCTTAAAATGCAACATGGAATTCGAGTAACTAGGGTTCCTGTATATATTACTAATTAGTCCCCCATCCATTTTTGATATAGAAATATCCAAATAGTTAATAGACATCTTATTCCATGAATGAGTAAACCTAAGGAACTCAGTAGTATTGTTAATGTATGACATAAATTCTGTTACACTTTCCTCACTACCCTTCCATAGAATAAATACATCATCCAGAAACCTATTGTACATTAAAATTTGGTCCATGAAACTAGATGAAAAAATATAATACTTTTCCCATGCCAACAGAACCAAGTTAGCATATACAGGGGCGCACCTAGCCCCCATTGCCACTCCTTTGGTCTGTTGGTATGTTTCACCTTCAAATGAAAGGTAATTACTTGTTAGAATAAGTTCCATGAGTTCATGACAAATATTTAATCTTTCCTTATTGAAACTCGGACTACTCAATAAACTATTATAAAACAATTCCAGGCCTTCTTTATGCGGAATTGTCAGAAAAAGATTCACAACATCAATAGTTAAGAAACTAAATGTACTAATATCCATGTCATATATTTCCCTCAGCCTCTCTAAGCAATGCCAAGAGTCTTTTAGGATATGTGGGGCATCAATCAAAGCCTTCTTACATAAATGGTCCACAAAGGCTGCCATAGGCTCGGTCTTTGAACCTTTTGCTGATACTATAGGCCTGAATTGTAAATGGTCAGTTCCTTTGTGGACCTTAGGTATCCCAAATAATTTGGGCATTTTTGGAAATTTTACAGATAAATAATCAAATTCTCCTTCATTTATTGCCCCTTGATATAATGCGTCCAAAAGATATATATCGATCTTACTATATGTCCTATTAACTTCATGTATTGACGCCAGGTTATAAGTACTCTCGTCGCCTAACATCTTCATAATATGTCCACTGTAATCCATTTTATTCATGATAATCATGCCCCCTCCTTTATCCGGGCGCATACATCTATATTCATTTGTTATAGTTAAATCATATAAAACTTTTCTTTCACTTTCCAATAAATTATCCTGTGTTTGGGTTCGTTGTGAACATATTCTCCTGTAATCTCTTTCAACCATTTGTTCAAATAAACTTATTTCCATATTGGATGGTGGCATAAATGTACTCTTTCTTTTTAGTACAGCTGTGTCAGAGTCAGTACAGAAAACCCCCGTCTTGGGTCCTAAAGCCAAAAAATGTAACTGGAGATTAAGTTTTCTCGTGTATAGTTTTAAATTGATGAGCACTTGTGTTATATCCAGTTTAAAATTAGGAATAAAAGTAATCCCTTTACTGAATAACTCAAAATGAGTCTGACTAATGTTCAAGTCAGTATAATTATATATTGTATATCCCCCATTTCTGAGGATTTCATGTTTCAGGGCAGGCTCTATGTCTACTGTCCCATGAGAAGACATTCCTGTCCCCTCACCATAACTTTTCAAATTTTCATCCACTGTAATACCATTAACAATAGCATATATATTCATTCTGTCTACATTTTGGCTTGCATAAATCAAATTGTTTTCCCCAGTTAATATAGTATGAGATAAAACCATTTGATGCACATTATCATGTGTATTATACTCATTGTTTAATAATGCAGAGGTGTATTTAATGTTGAATTCCCAGTCATTTCTTTCTTGCATGTAACTAATATTTTCACCTTGAAATTCATCTATTGTTGTACTCACATTCTCACTAATCTCATTCATATTATCATTCACATAATTTAATACATCAAAACCTAAATCAAAACAGATGTTGAAATTACTATTAAAGTCATTATTATTCATAATCAATAACGTTGCATCCCCCTCCTCACGGGGCAAAACTGTGGGACATCTCTCCCTTGTGGCCTCTTGTTTAGAAGCCTCTCTGACCTGCGTGGATAATTCTGGGCTTCTAAAAAAACTTCCTCCTCATCAGGTATAGATGCCCCACAAGGAACTCGTGTGTCCTCAGAGAACGATTTCTCTGCAATTTCTGTTCTCCAGTTGTTATTTTTGCTACCTGGAGGATAGGCCAATTTATCAGCATATTCCGTAGTGTCCCTAACCAGTTTCTTTTGTTTCTTCACGTAAATTAATAAACAATAACGGTTTCAACCAGGAACTACAGAGTCCGAAGGGACCTGGACCGTCTACATCATCAACCGGTGCCGTTCGGGCACACGAGCTGAATTCCTGGTTTGAGGCGCCTGCCTTTGAGGTTGAGCATGATGTACCAGGAAATAATCGCTTTAACGAAAAGGGAAAGGAACAATATCCAGCAACGCTTCGTGAACAAATCTTTAGATACGAGAAGCTCTGTAGAAAATACAGGGCTATGCAGTTAGACAATTCCTTTTTAAACAAATCCAAGGAATTGAAACAAGTACCCAGGGGTTTGCGAGTCTGGAAATTACCAATGGGGGTCGACTTGGACTCAGATGCATTCAATGAATTAGTTGTATTATTCGACAAAACAGGTATGGAAATACTTGACATTATTACACGTAATAATGACATTAAACTGATTAATTTACGTGAAGAAATTAACAGATTGCATACAAGCATAACAACAGACCTGTTATTTTTCGAGTATAAATACAATTTTGAAAAAGTCATTAAGAACATTGAACTGTTTGTAACCAAAAGTAGCGCAGTAAAACAAAAGAAACTGGTTAGGGACACTACGGAACATGCTGATAAATTGGCCTATCCTCCAGGTAGGAAAAATAACAACTGGAGAACAGAAATTGCAGAGAAATCGTTCTCTGAGGACACACGAGTTCCTTGTGGGGCATCTATACCTGATGAGGAGGAAGTTTTTTTAGAAGCCCAGAATTATCCACGCAGGTCAGAGAGGCTTCTAAACAAGAGGCCACAAGGGAGAGATGTCCCACAGTTTTGCCCCGTGAGGAGGGGAATGCAACATTATTGATTATGAATAATAATGACTTTAATAGTAATTTCAACATCTGTTTTGATTTAGGTTTTGATGTATTAAATGATGTGAATGATAATATGAATGAGATTGGTGAGAATGTGAGTACAACAACAGATGAATTTCAAAGTGAAAATATTAGTTACATGCAAGAAAGAAATGACTGGGAATTCAACATTAAATACACCTCTGCATTATTAAACAATGAGTATAATACACATGATAATGTGCATCAAATGGTTTTATCTCATACTATATTAACTGGGGAAAACAATTTGATTGATGCAAGCCAAAATGTAGACAGAATGAATATATATGCTATTGTTAATGGTATTACAGTGGATGAAAATTTGAAAAGTTATGGTGAGGGGACAGGAATGTCTTCTCATGGGACAGTAGACATAGAGCCTGCCCTGAAACATGAAATCCTCAGAAATGGGGGATATACAATATATAATTATACTGACTTGAACATTAGTCAGACTCATTTTGAGTTATTCAGTAAAGGGATTACTTTTATTCCTAATTTTAAACTGGATATAACACAAGTGCTCATCAACTTAAAACTATACACGAAAAAACTTAATCTCCAGTTATATTTTTCGGCTTTAGGACCCAAGACAGGGGTTTTATGTACTGACTCTTACACAGCTGTACTAAAAAGAAAGAGTACATTTATGCCACCATCCAATATGGAAATAAGTTTATTTGAACAAATGGTTGAAAGAGATTACAGGAGAATATGTTCACAACAAACCCAAACACAGGATAATTTATTGGAAAGTGAAAGAAAAGTTTTATATGATTTAACTATAACAAATGAATATAGATGTATGCGCCCTGATAAAGGAGGGGGCATGGTTATCATGAATAAAATGGATTACAGTGGACATATTATGAAGATGTTAGGAGACGAGAGTACTTATAACCTGGCGTCAATACATGAAGTTAATAGAACATATAGTAAGATCGATATATATCTTTTGGACGCATTATATCAAGGGGCAATAAATGAAGGAGAATTTGATTATTTATCTGTAGAATTTCCAAAAATGCCCAAATTATTTGGGATACCTAAGGTCCACAAAGGAACTGACCATTTACAATTCAGGCCTATAGTATCAGCAAAAGGTTCAAAGACCGAGCCTATGGCAGCCTTTGTGGACCATTTATGTAAGAAGCCTTTGATTGATGCCCCACATATCCTAAAAGACTCTTGGCATTGCTTAGAGAGGCTGAGGGAAATATATGACATGGATATTAGTACATTTAGTTTCTTAACTATTGATGTTGTGAATCTTTTTCTGACAATTCCGCATAAAGAAGGCCTGGAATTGTTTTATAATAGTTTATTGAGTAGTCCGAGTTTCAATAAGGAAAGATTAAATATTTGTCATGAACTCATGGAACATGACAACAACTAACAAGTAATTACCTTTCATTTGAAGGTGAAACATACCAACAGACCAAAGGAGTGGCAATGGGGGCTAGGTCCACCCCTGTATATGATAACTTGGTTCTGTTGGCATGGGAAAAGTATTATATATTTTCATCTAGTTTCATGGACCAAATTTAATGTACAATAGGTTTCTGGATGATGTATTTATTCTATGGAAGGGTAGTGAGGAAAGTGTAACAGAATTTATGTCATACATTAACAATACTCCTGAGTTCCTTAGGTTTACTCATTCATGGAATAAGATGTCTATTAACTATTTGGATATTTCTATATCAAAAATGGATGGGAGACTAATTAGTAATATATACAGGAAACCTAGTTACTCGAATTCCATGTTGCATTTTAAGAGTTGTCACCCCTTCCATCAAAGAAAAGTGGTGATAAAAGGACAAATGGTTTGTTTGTCTAGATTAGTTAGTAATGACGAAATATTTAAGAAAGAAATATATACAATGATAGGGTTATTCCTGGAGAGAGGATACCCTTTAGCTTTACTGCTAAAAGTTAAAAAAGAAATATATAAGAAAAGAAAAACTATATATATTCCGATATTAAGAGGTAGTAACAATATGATATCATTAATTGGCAGTGATAAAAACATCAGCATACAGAAGAGTGAATTAAATTTCGTATTGAAATTCAATGACAAAGCTACAGAACTATGTAATAGTTTAAGAAATATATGGGATCAATGTATTAGTGCACAGACTAGAGAAATAATAGGTGAAAGTCCAAATATAGTTTTTAGTCGGGGCAGTAATATGAAAAATATATTAGAAAAAGAAAATACAAGGCACACGAGGTCCCGTATGAGTAAATGTGGTAAATGCACTAGTTGCAGATTTATAGCGGAGGGAACATATGTCTGTGTGTCTGGTTATAGACGTACAATAGCATGCCCAGGTTTATGTAATTGTAATACGAAGAACTGTGTGTACATTGCAACCTGTATGACATGTGATGCATATTACATAGGAATGACTACTCGGAGATTAAGGGATAGAATTGGTGAGCACAACAGATGTATAAAAAGAAGAGATGAGCACAATGCTTTATATGTACACAGTAAAGCTTGTAGCAATTATACTACATTTTTATTTTTTATTATTGATAGAGTAATGCCCTTTACAAATGGTGATACTAGCAACAAGGTAGCGTTACTGGAAATGGAATGGCAGATAAGGCTAAATGCCACAACGTTTCCAGGATTAAATGAGTATATTTCTTTAAAACCCCAGCTAAAATATAGAGCAAGTGAGATATAATAAGAAGTAAAATACTTTATGAATTCATAATAAGTATTCACAGTTTAATATATTCATATCCAGATTTATATATAAATGTGTTTTATTTTAACAAAAGAAATAATTTATTTATTATGTATGGAAAGTTAATCAATTTTATATACAAATGTATTTTACTGTATTTAAAGCAAAATTAGGATTTATTAATTGAATAATTAGTTAACTAGTTAAGCTGTAGGATGAAAGGGTGTGTATATAAAGGTGATTGTTTTTGAAAGTGGTATTATGACTCTGATGATACCAGGTTGACTGGTGAAAGCGCTCAGTCTTTTTCGTTGAATGGAATAAAATCATTAAACCTTCGTGTTTTGGTGCTGGTGCCTTCCTTGCTTACACTGTGGTTGAATTGCTGTTGAGAAATTAACAGTTCTTTTACCATCTTGTAAGTACTAATACTGTCTTCAAAATTAGATCGTACTCAGCATGTTGACATGTTCCCTACCAAAGTTATTTACCAAAATATGAAGACATATCATAATTATCATAACCGAAGTCCTAAACAAACTCAATTCTGTACATGTGTACAACATACATACACAGTTCTTTTACCATCTTGTAAGTAGTAATACTGTCTTCAAAATTAGGTACTACATAGCATGTTGACATGGTCCCTAGCAAGGTTATTTTTCAAAGTATGAAAAAAAATCATAATTCTCATAACCAAAGTCCTAAAAAAATGATTTCTGTACGTGTACAGCATACAGATAGTTCTTTTGCTTTCTTAAAATGAGGTTTCACTCAGTATGTTGACAAGTTCCCTAGCAGACTAATGCAACAAAATATGAAAAATATCAGTGGCACTTGAAGGGAATCGGGAGTGTCCCATACCTGTGCTTGCAATGTGATAAGTTTTAGTAATGAGAATAACAGAGGCAGCTGCTGATGGTTTTACCTGACAAGTGATAATGACTCAGTGATTCACTGTAACTGCACATATTGTAAATTAATAATGTGATAATTAATTGCATTTAATTACTGCAAGGTTCTGCATGCTCAGACAAAGGTGATCATTGCTGCACATAACCTGTTGAACAAACATTCATTACATTGGTGCAAGTGTAATGGAAGACTGAGTCATTACCATCTCTCAGGAAAATACCAGAGTAATTTAGTAAAAGCTGCATAACACTTGCATATTACTGAGCCCTTCCTGTCACCTAAATTCTACACATGACTGTCAGCCAGAAATATTATCCAAAATATATGGTTAGTCTTTGCCAGAATTTTTATACAAGTAATAAGATTTATCTCACTGAGCCATCCACTGATTAGAATCAGACACACAAATGAAGTCAGAAATATTTAAACTATCTGTTTGATCCATGAAAGAAATACTGCAAAGGTAGTGATAACTTTATCTCACTTAACCATCCCTCTGATTAGAATAAGACATGTAAGTGACAAATGTAGAAATATTGTCCAAAATATGTGGTTGATCAATGCTGCAACTAGTGTAAAATCAGTAATAACATATCTCACTAAGCCCTTCCTCTCACCCAGACATGTTTTGTCATATCATATGTAACTTAACTTATCCACCTGAGATATAGATCCCCGGAAAGATCCATCTGCCTGGTATTGCATGACAGTGTTGGAAACGGGTATTTCAAGATGCTGAAATGTAGCTACCATCATTTTATCCTTCAAACCAAACCACTACCAGCATCTCCACCTCCATCTAGAAGTCAAGCATAAAAATACACTATTTCAACCACAACATTATATATATATATATATTTTCAACAAATTCACCACCCAATCCCCTAAAAAAAATCTTTCACTTAAATACCCTACAAAAAAGTATGCCATCTGCTCAGCACAAGTTAAAAAAAAAAAAAAAAAGAAAGAAAGAAAAAGTTACCCTCACTGGTCCCCAGTGCAGGCTCCTTACATGTGTAGATTGTTCTAGTCCAAATACTACCATGGTCAAGAATTAAATGCCTTACTTCTGGATCATGTGCAGCTTGTCTGACCCATGCTGAAAAAGTGCACACATCCTTCAAGCTTGCCTAGATATCAATGTTCAAAGATTTTTTAACAAAGTTTGACAACTAGAAACTTGGGTGTATCATTATAACTGTGATTCCTCTTACCACCTCTGAATTCAGGCCCTGCCATCTCTGAATTTCAGCTAACGTTCAGCAAAACCCTGAGGTATACCATAAGGAAACAAATCTTAGCAGCATACAGTATAGGCAGTTGTATTCAGAGTGGTATTAGCAAGGCAACTATGGTCTATGGACTAAGTCTGCCTTATAAACACAGCATAATGAACTCAGTAATTACCACAGAAGATTGTAATGTCTTACCCTGGTGAGACTGTTAAAGTAAGTGATAGAAAACATCTGATTGAAAAATCGTACTGTCAAATCACAATAGAAATTATGCAGTGGAGATATCTTCAAAAAAGTTTGCAGAGGGCCAAGAGTTCTTGGACACATGGGGCAAAGCAGTCCACCCTTATGCATTAATTCCACAGTCAGGGAAAAGAGAAAAGATTGCACACAACAAATTATTACTAGTGAGTGCCCAGATCCATTCATTTGTTGGTAAACCTGCATTACTCACTCTCACTCATATGATATATTGGTGTTATACTGTGATGTTATATTAGCAGTTTAGCCATTATTTGAATATTTTAGCACTGCTTAATGCTACTATTGGGAATGTTTGTTGCTCCATGCTATAAACACCGGCTACACCTCACTCATGTAAAATGTTCCCCTGTTCGATTCTCATCTGACGTGTTTTCTTGAGGATTGTTTGTAGCTCCATGCTATAAACACTGGCTACACCTCACTCATGTAAACGGTTCCCTGATTCAATTCTCAGCTGAAGTGTTTTCTTGAGGATTTGTATGACCCCCCCCCCCACAGTTCTCAAAAGCTTTCTCCTCCATTCAAAGACCTACAATAGCCAGTATGTGAGGTTAAAACCACTGCTTCAAGACTAATCACCCAGAGGTGAAAACCTTTGCTCTAGATTTTAGTTCATTGTTGGGAGTGATACCCCGACCCATGTGCAAAAAGCAAGTGCTGTGGATGAATGGATACAGATCTGCTGTTTTGAAAATTTTCAAAAGCATGGCAGAAAAAGAGATTACACCGTAAAATTTTAAACTGAAGAAAAAATACCTTACTTAACTCCCACTTCTGTTGCACTGCTTCCTACTCCATTATATCGCAGCATACAGTCAATCCTTGAGCATGACCCTTTCAAGTAAAAAGTTACTTGCAGTAATATTTACAAGTCATCACATTCAAAAATTTACGGAGACTTCCTGACACTTAAGATTAAACCGACATTTCTTGGAAAATATCAATTTTCCATTTACACCTCCAAAAGAAGAAACTCCCAGAATCCATACTGAGCTGTAAAATGAGTCATGCCTGCGTAATACCATTCAGGGAACTCATCTTTGCCTCTTTCCACCCCTGCACACAATATCATTCTTACGCCAGTTAACCCATCAGACATTGGCAGTACCCTGCTTGGTAGCGAAATTCGTACATTCCAGGGTTTGTGCCATGGAACAGTGTGGGAGAGTTAAGATGAAGGGTGGGCCTTCTGCCTTTGATTCCAAGACAGAAAAAATGCATACCTCCTCTAATAAAAGTAGTGTGACAGCAACTCGAAAAGGACCTACACGAATCCCAGCCAAGTTAGGACCAAATATTCGAAGTGTACACAGTTAGGAAACAGGGTGTAACCCCTCTAAAAATTTACTGGGAATGGTCTGTTCAAGTCGGAAACCCTACATGTTGCAAGTCAGAGTTGTGGCAGAACTAACGTAACCCAAAAGTCTTGCATCAGAACTTGGCAATAATATAACCAAGTTTAAAGTGCCCTAAACTACAACGCTAACATGTTTCCCAGCTATCTGCCATGCTAACAAATAAAAAAACTAGCACACAAATATGCAAGATACATTTCTGCATGCCTAGGACTAAGTTTACCCAACGAGTACTCCGAGGAAAGTTCAAACAGACTGTTAACTATACTGTTGGTGGACACCCTAAGACTATACAAAAAGGGATGGTTAAATGTCAGTTTAAACATATGTACTGTACGCCTGACAAACAGGATGAGATAACCCAATTTTCTCTAGAAAATCAAATATGAACATTATATTACTCCACACTGAAAACTAAGTTGAAAAGGTAACTGACAAAGTTCAGGTACTTTTTCAACTTAATTTTCAACAGTGGAGTTGCTATCTGACTGCAAAGGTTATTGCGCTGGGAGAAGGCACTCGTGTTTAACAACATGAACTTACTATCATCTCACAGCGTGCTCAGATGTGACCACAGAGGCAGCATGAGATGGTAGTCAGGCTTAATATAAATACACAATATAATTGTGAGACAAATGACGTACGGGGAATATGCATAATTCAGTATAGGCATTTTACATATACAGCGGTCTTGTCTTTTTACAGCTTCTGAGCAGTTTAATAGGATTGTGATGGTTATGGAACTTATGGCAGTTTTGATAGAATCTGGAAAGAGAAATAATTCCAGTAGCTAATTTGTTAGAAAGAGCACAACAATAAAGCAGAAATCAAATGAGAAACAATGAGGCATTTTCACTGTTTTTTTACTGTACTGGTTAAGGACTACATTAGCAATTATATTAGTTTGCAGACAAGAGCTAGTTCAGTATCAAAGTGCTTTAAATATATATCACATCATGAGGAGTATCAGGTGTGTAGAACAAGGCTAAGTGGTAAGAACAGGAAAGCAGCATTAAACAGTATAAGTTAAAAAAATCCAAACTCAGACAATGGGATCATGGGTATGTATCATCAGGAAAACTAAGTACAGTACGCTATTTTTTCATATGAGGAATCACGTGCAGTAAGTAGCTCATATCATTGGATGACAGATTGAGAAGCATTAGTACAGCTGTGAATAAGTTAAGTAACTCTGACAGGAAGTGAAGTTATTTGGATTAGTATGACGTTGCACCCTGAATGTTGTAATGGAACTTTGTATGAACTTGTAACTGATTGCATTTGTTTTCCTTTATTGCTCCCTCACTTGGGATGCCTTTCTTTGAAAGACATATCTATCACTTCTGACTTTTCAATGACATGCTACTTACCCACGTCCATGGTGTGTCTGAATGCAAGCAGTTTAACCTTGACAAATAACCCCTGTAGTTGTAATTACCTTCTTCTTTTACAAAGTGCTATTTTTTGGAGACCCGTTAGTAACAATGAACATAGCTTCTGCTGCTTCCCAAATATACCTATCACATTATAAAATATTTTTCTTAAAACTACCTCATCTCTGCCTTCACTTGAGCTTCTTTCAATATACCTTCCTTCTTCTCATACTTTCTTTCTCCCTCACTCTTTCTGTCTCTCACTGAAGTCGATTGCAGCTTGGGCCCTATTATTCACTTTTCTCATTCCTCCTTCCATTTTCTGTTTTCCTCTTGAAATAAACATCCCTTCTTGCCTACTGTTTTCTCAATATACAATTGTCTTTCTATCCATAGCTCTTCATACAATGAATAGCACCCACATTTTTTTATTACTCCAACTCTGCTCTTTATTAACAAGCAGGTGATAAATATCCAATTATTATTTCTCTATATAGATGCTCATTACTTGCACACTTTTAATGCTTTATCAGTGTGGTTTCTTGTATATCAAATGTTTACTCCTTGGATATATCTGGAACTGTTTTATTTGAATAGTTTGTCCTTGGCCTGGGTTGTATCTTTTAAGGTCCTCAGACCAGTTCAGTTTAGTGATTATTAGAAAGACAAGTATGTCTCACATGGATGCACTTACCATCAAATGTGAAGATCAGGCTGGCATAGGAGGATGTTTGAATCCTGCCACTGCCAGCTAGTTTACCACCTGGTTATGTGAGGGACAAGGGCTATAGACCTTGGATCAACTGCACTGCCCCAAACAGATGTAATGGCTACCAGACAGGTGTCCTATTTAGTCACACCAAAGATATCCACTAGATTAAAATAAAAAGTTCAGGCAAATCTGATTCATTAATCAATTTTCGAATGCAACCGTGCCCCAACAGTATAAAGGGAATATGCACCACTGTCCTTGGTACTGGCTTCCAACATCCAGACATAGCCGAGGACTACATGCTGAATCTTTGGCCTAGCACTCCAGGCCTCTTTCTTGCTACTCTATTTTCTCATTCCAGTTACCCAAAATAAATGTATTTCAAACTAATTACCATTTTCACACAAATGCACGGAATTCCCAAAAAAGCTTGTAGAATTCTCCAATTCCACACAGCTTTTGTCCTGATATGGTAGGATTGCCACCATTCGCCTAAAAAACAGCTCTGCATATTGTTTATACTGTACCTGTGTTGATTCTAAACTGTTTGCACTTTGAAAAGTTATTTTTGTTTAATTTAACTGTTAGGCTAACACACTCAAGTGCGCTAGCCGTTTTATAGCATTTACTGCTTGCTACTGTATCTTTTTCTTCTGTCTCTGTAAAGAAAAAAAACAAAAAACAAAAAAAATCCTTGTTTTCCCGCCTTACTGAACTAGAATAGTCCAGTCTTCAGATTTTGCTGATCTCTGGGCTTTGTCATAGTTTCTGTGCTATCCATATCCTTATTTGGATAAGAGGAAGCTTCTTTGTTCACCAGTGGGAGTGGGGAGCACGGAGCAACCTATTTGTCCCTAGAGGAGTGGTTCCAGCCCAGCAACTTGTAGTTTATTGGCCATTTTGGGTCAATTCCTGGCTCTTTTCAACCCCCTGCTATAAAGCCCATTTTTGCGTGCTTTTGCGCTTGTATATGACTCAGCACAGCTCCTCGTGGTGTCCTGCAGAGTTCTACAAGCAGCAGAGAGTGAAAGAGTGACTTTCCTTGATTTTTAAGTATTTTTTCTGGCTTTCATTTTAATTACAGTATCTCAACTGCATTTCACCTAAAAACAGCTCTGCATATTGTTTATACTTTACCTGTGTTGATTCTAAATTGTTTGCACTTTGAAAAGTTATTTTTGTTTAATTTAACTGTTAGGCTAACACACTCAAGTGCGCTAGCCATTTTATAGCATTTACTGCTTGCTACTGTATCTTTTTCTTCTGTCTCTGTAAAAAAAAGAAAACAAACAAAGAAATATCCTTGTTTTCCTGCCTTACTGAACTAGAATAGTCCAGTCTTCAGATTTTGCTGATCTCTGGGCTTTGTCATAGTTCCTGTGCTATCCATATCCTTATTTGGATAAGAGGAAGCTTCTTTGTTCACCAGTGGGAGTGGGGAGCACTGAGCAACCTATTTGTCTCTAGAGGAGTGATTCCAGCCCAGCAACTTGTAGTTTATTGGCCATTTTGGATCAATTCCTGGCTCTTTTCAACCCCCTGCTATAAAGCCCGTTTTTGCATGCTTTTGCGCGAAGTTGCTCATAGAGCAGCATCGGGCAGCGCCGGTTAATCAAGTTTAAACTATTTCTGGCTCCGTAAAGTCTGCTCTTCAATTTTTCCCTTAGAACTGCTCTACTTGCAATCTGAACAGCCTATTCTCTATCTGAAAAGCCCAGCACTTGCTCCTAATGCATTTTATACAGGTAAAGCACTCTTAAACAAAAAGAAAGTACTTCATTCACCTAAATCCCCTTGGGTACCCATTTCCCTATAGGTCCTTTCTGACTCAGTCACACAGCAATCTTCTACACTATTCTAGCATGTCGAAGGGTCAGTTGCTGGCGTCCTCTCCTGTTCAGCTGGTGAATCTAGGAATCTTGAGGCAATGTTGCAATTGCCTCATGTACACAGACAACCCTCTCCTCCTCCCAACAAATACAAATATATGTGAGAGATGCAACTATATAGCCAAACTGGAGGCTGAGCTCTCTCAACTCAGTACTGGCAAAACCAGTCAGGAGGAGAAGGTAACCAAGCACACCACAAACCCAGTCTCACATAGACCTATCACAACTGCAAACCAAACACATAAACACACAAAAACATACTCGGAGGCTCTGATTAAAAATCTGCCAAAACAACAGAGGCCTCCAAAGCAGACACCCAACCAACCACTACCTCAAGACATAGCACATGCAAAACATAGTTCACAAAGTCAGTGTGCTAAACAGTCACAGCCCTCAAGGCCAAACAACATGCCAGACACACTTGTAATAGGTGACTCCATAGTCAGACACACTGACGTCCCACTCACCAGACTGAACAAGGAAAGGGTTACAGTAAGCTGCCTGTCAGGCGCTAGAATCCGCCACATAACACAAGCACTCGGGTCACTCCAAAGCAAGTACAAATATGATTCACTCATTGTCCATGCTGGTGTGAACGACCTGAGACGTACCTCCCTGGACTACATGAAAAGAGACATAGAGGAGCTCTCTGATTATGTAGCCCAGGCCGGTATGACCCTGACCCTGAGCAGCATCTTACCCTCACCAAAAATGATGCCACAGTACAAAGACAAAATGATCAGTTTTAACAGTTGGCTTAATTACTGGTGTCATTCTAAGGGGATCCAATGTCTGTCTGCTTGGGATGACATGCTTGACAAGCCACGCTGCTGAAGGGATGGCTTGCACCTGTCACCCCTGGGCTTCCGGATATTGGCCAAGGCTCTTGCCACCCCCATAGTGCCTTTTTTAGGCAAGGCTCAAAAGACAAACCTACCACCCTAGAAAACACAAGTGGAAAAAAACTAAGGGTAATGCTGCTCAATGCCAGAAGTCTAAACCTCAAGATGCACGCTCTCGAAGCCCTCCTCAGTATGGAGAACATCGATGTCTGTGCAGTGACTGAAACCTGGCTCAAGGCTCCTGAGAGAACCTCAGCACTTCCAGGTTTTACCTCATATCATGCTTTCTGGCCCCAAAACTTGGGCCGAACCCCAAAAGGAGGGGGAGTATCCATATTCATCAAAGATACCCACACCTCCAGGTTAGTGGCAATGCACAAAGCATCGGAGACTATCCAGGTGCAACTAACCATAGGCAAAACTGCCCTACCGTTTGTAGCATGCTACAGGCCACCCTCTCAAACTCAGGAACCCCACTCAGCCTTCCTGAAGACACTGGAGAGTATGAATGTCTCTCCAAATACCATCATATTGGGAGACTTCAACTCCCCAAACATAGACTGGGAACATTACTCAAGCCCCAACACCCTAGCCCAAAGGTTCCTAGAATTCATAAACTCAAATGCAATGGAACAACTAGTCACCATTCCCACAAGAGGAGATAATATACTAGACCTGATCATCACAAACATGGGGACAAAATGCTCCACACCGGAAGTATACCCCTCATTGGTGAGATCA
Organism: Protopterus annectens; assembly: GCF_019279795.1. Taxonomy (NCBI): domain Eukaryota; kingdom Metazoa; phylum Chordata; order Ceratodontiformes; family Protopteridae; genus Protopterus; species Protopterus annectens. The sequence goes on along the minus strand of NC_056749.1, from coordinate 523,636,938 downwards.
GACCATAAATTAATCTCACTGGAAATCCACATCCCGTCCCCATCTCCTGCACAAAAGAACACAGTGAAGAACTTCTCAAAAGCCAACTTCACACTTCTTAAGACTGAAGTGGTATCCTTCAAGGCCCCTGGGCCAGTGGAAACCACAACCCACACCGCTGAATCCTTTATAAATGCCTTCTACGGGCACCTTCAAGAAAGCATGGATCATGCAATCCCAAATAAAACTAAGACCCATTCCCCCAAAGGCAGGCGCCCTGTCTGGTGGACCCCAGCCATTAACATACTTTACAACAGGAGGAGGAAGCTTTTACATGACAGAGCAAAATCCCTAAAAGGGAAGGCATCTCTGATCAGTACTAGCAAAAAACTATGATCCCTCATAAAATCATCCAAGGCCAACTTTGAGAGAAAAATCTCAAAAGACACAAAAGACAATCACAAGGCCTTCTTTAGCTACGTTAGAAACCTGGGTGGAAACTCCCAGATATGCTCAGAGTTAGTCCAAAATGACACAAAATACACTGAACCCACAGACATTGCCAACATTCTGGCAGATAGGTTCAGTGCAAATTCCAAAAGGAGAAATATCTATCCCAGCAGAGTGTAGCCTCCGTAACATCTCAGATGCCCAGGTGAGAGCCGCCCTCTCCAAAGCTAAAAACACAGCATCAATGGGACCGGACGGTGTCCCGGGCTGTGTGCTACATGAACTCTAAGAGGAACTAAAAGCGCACATATAAGGCTGTTGTTTAATCTTAGCCTTACTACAGGATATGTACCCAAAGAGTGGCGTACAGCAACAGTGGTCCCACTCCACAAAGGCGGTGCTTCTACAGACCCTGGAAATTACCGCCCCATAAGCTTGACGAGCCTGGTCTGCAAAGCTATGGAAAGGATCATTATGGAACTCATAAACAAAGACATTGGGGACCTATAGACATTGGATCCTACCCAATTTGGCTTTGTCAAGGGCAGATCCTGCCTTTTGAACGGTCAACTTTTTTGAAACAGTCACTAAGGCCATTGATGAGGGTAAGGCAGTTCACACAGCCTGCCTTGACCTTGCAAAAGCCTTTGACTTATATTAACACAAAATGTAGGATGAGACTTAAGAATATTGTGAAATCTGTAGTATACCCTAAGAAGGGTAATTGCAATACACAGCGTATTGTGTATATTGCTGAGTGTGAGAAATGCGACGTATACTATATAGGAAAGACTGAGAGGAAATTCAAAACTCGTATATACGAGCACCTGTATAGTATTAGGAAAGGAGATACTAAGAACGCTCTAAGTAGACACATTATAGAAAAGGGAAGTGAACATAGTTTTAAATTTGCTATTATAGACCAGGTAGAGGTAAATGACAGAGGAGGAAATTGGAAAATATATTTAGCTTGGTTAGAAAGCAAGTGGCAGATATGTTTAGATGCCACATCCCCCCCGGGTATAAATGACTATATAAGTATCAAGCCTTTTTTGGCGTTAGAGTAAGGAAATTTCATCAGCCAAGTACATTTTATATATATTTTATACATTAACACACAATATATATTTTTACTTATTTATATATATTTACTATGAATTTATAAATTTAAAATTTTAGTATAGGGTAGATAGTATAAGGGACCCAATAATGAAATGTATCATGCACTGTATAAAAGCACTTTAGTACTAGTATATAGTACATTTTATGACAGTGGTTAATATATATATTTTTGTGACTTTTTATTGCATTTTTATTCACAACAAATGTCAATTGAGTGATTTTGTTTTTAATTAACAATTTTGTTTTTAACCAATTATGTAATTAACTTTTTGCCGCCAAAAATTTGTGTATATAAAGGAAGTGACATGTTAAGGTAAATGGTTCTGAAGAAATCTGGTAAATGCAGATGAAAGCGCTCAACAATTCTTACTAGATGTACTTTGTGGTGCTGGCAGTTATCGAATAAAGTTGTGTGACAAAAAGCAACAGGCGAGTTTGCTTCTGATTCATGGCTCGAGTCCAGGGGATCTACGCTTGCTATTCTAAGAGTTGTAGTTTTGTTCCACTTTGGTTACTAGTTGCGAAATGGCAGAGGTGGATTGTCTTGGGACTCCATTGAGTCGTGAAGAGTACTCTACACTACGGTCGGAAGTGACGTCATTACAAGGAGACGTCAACAGGCTCTTTGAACTTGTGCAGAAGCTCACTGAAGCTGTAACAGCTGGTGTGGAACCAGCAAAAACTATTCAAAGTATTCAAGCCAACGCGGAGACATCGCAAGTGGAAGCGGTGTTGGTGGAGGTTACCAGTGAAGTTAGTGATATCCCTAATGGACAAGGTGAAGGGACTAAAATACACGATTTGGATATAGGAGATGAAAACAGGGACATATCAATTGAAGCTGATTTTACGTTTGATTTCAGCTTATTTCACACTAACAGTGAGAATATGAGAATGGGGCACGCCCTAAAGAGCAGCGTGCTCCAGCGACATATTCAGCTATTGCCAAGAAGGCAAATAGCAAAAACAAAGGTACTGTAAACTTAGATAAGATATCTAGTCCTAAACCGAATGGTATTCAGAAACGGGATTATCGGGCACGTGTGTTAAATGTATCTAAAGTACTAAATGAACTTTTAGCTGATGCAGATAATTTTGGGGAGAAATACAAGTGAATACAGGCAAAAAGTATATGAATGTGAGGAAAATGTTACTAATGATGTGAAATCCAGAATTTATTTATTGGGTAAAAACTAATACAACTTAAAAGTGTAAAAGTGGACAATGCATATCTTGAAAAATGTATTCAATTACAAGTGGTACCAAAAGGTTTGAGGTTTTTCAAACTACCACTGGGTTTAAAATATTCTTCAAAAATTGAGCAATTGTTTAACAAGATGTTCGATGATTTTGGCTTTTCGTACATGAAAGCACTTTTGAAATGTAATGAAGAAAAAATTAATGCCCTTCTACAGGAAGTAGAATGTTTAAATGAATCTATTATAAAAGATGTGGATTTTGTTGAATGGTATGATTTATATTCCAAACAGTTTACTAATGCAAAAAGTAAAGTGCATAATGTTTACAATAGAAAAATGAATAAAATAGAGCGAGATTTGGAAATGTATAGGACAGGAAGAGCGTACATCTGGCCTAAGTATACAGATGAAAGGGAAGGGGTATTTGAAGTAGTTGAAACAAAAGGAAGAAGAAGAAAGTATAGGTTGAACGAAGAAGAAAATTTTCAAGGGGGGCGATTTTACCCGCACCAAAAGATGGCAAAGGGGATACAATCAATAGAGAATACAGATGGAATGATTGACGGAGAAGGTGGTGGAAAAAGTGTACAGAAGTATGCACCCCCCACCCCTGTAGATAACAGAATTAATGAGAAGGCATCTACTTTTTGTACCAGTATTAGTATACCTGAGGAAAATCCAGTAAGGCATCCGAACATACATTGCTTTGAAGGGTTTAAAGTATACAACTATACACAAGTTCAGGTTACTACGGAAATTACTACATTGTTTAGCAAGGGGATGAAATTCATACCCACAGTTAAATTTGATATTTTTGATGCCATAAAAGAGGTGAAATTATTCTGTAGAAGATTAAATCTTGCTATACAGTTCAATCAAGGCCAGAATAAAGGAAAAGGAAACATTAACTGTAACAAGTTAACTAAGAAAAGCACGTACATTCCTGTATCTAACGCACAGATAGCTTTATACGAGAAAATGGTTTGTAAAGATTTACACATTTTACACAGGAATATAAAGAATAACAAGTTAGATTCCACAGCTAATAAGGACAATTTACTAACTGAAGAAAGGAAATGTTTAGAGAATCTCATTATGAATGATGAGATAAGAATAATGAAGCCAGATAAAGGTGGTGGGATTGTGATTTTTGAAAATAAAGAATATCTAAGGGAAATACAGAAGATCCTAAATGAATCTGGTAACTACGAACAAGTGTCGTTGAACCAAATAATTACAGGATATAGAAGGATAGATTTTGCTGTAGAGGAGTATTTATTAGATAGAAGAATAACCAATGAAGTATATGAATTTTTCAAAAATGATTTTCCATTATTATCTAAAATTATAGGAATACCTAAATTACATAAAAATCTGGAACATCCACCTTTAGACCTATTATATCTGGCTCCAAATCGAAAACATTTAAGTTAGGGGTAGCCATTGACCACTGGATGAAACATATATATACTAAAGTTAACCACATAGTAAAAGATTCATGGGATTTTTGAGCAAACTAACGGATGAAGTTTGGCAGGAGAATTTGATTTTCCTCACAGTTGATGTGAAAGATTTATTTTCCAGTATACCGCAGATATTGGTCTTGAATATTTTTGTAATAGCATGACCAAGTATTCAGGTTGTAGTTGGGACAGGATCAATCTCATCATGGATATGATGGGGCTGGTCCTAGACCACAACTACATCTTCCACTGGTCAACACTTTAAACAAACTCGTAGGTTGCAATGGGGGCTTCTTGTGCCCCATTTTTGCTAATTTGGTTATGCTCGAGTGGGAGAACAAGTACATCTTCCCAAGTGAATATTACCAATACATCGGACTATACACCAGGTTCCTGGACGACATGTTTATTTTATGGAAAGGTCCAGAAGAGAAGATACAAGAGTTCTTTGAGTACCTTAATAACACCACGGAATTCCTCAAATTTACCTACCAGTATGACAAAGTGGGAATAGCATATCTGGACACTTGGATTAGTACTACAGGACAAGGGTTTGAGTCTAGAATATATAGAAAACCCACGTTTTCAAATGACTACATACATTATAGCAGTTGTCATCCTGGCCACATCTTTCGTAATGTAGTTAAAGGCCAATGCATAAGGATAGCCAGAATGTCATCGACTAAGGAGATTATGCAAAGTGAATTAGATACTCTTTTAAGTTATTTTTAGATAGAGGTTACCCTAAACATATGTTGACCAACATTACGCCTTATGTTAAGAAAGAATGGGGTAGTAAATATGTACCACTACTGGGTACAGGCAGTATGGTGAGTACTAAGGTCCAAATAGACCGAGATAACAGAGTATGCATCATCAGGTTTAACCCCTATACCAACATTATGATAGAAATTCTGAAGAAACATTGGGACATAATTACTAGTAATGTACCTATTGGAAACATACTAGGCACGAAACCCTCTATAGTATATAAAACAGGTTTGAATTTAAAAAGAATAATAGAGACTAAGAAAAAGGCCTATACAGGAAACAGTAGGAAGGGCACTACGAGTTGTGGTGCATGTAGTCAGTGTAAATATATTAACACAAAATGTAGGATGAGACTTAAGAATATTGTGAAATCTGTAGTATACCCTAAGAAGGGTAATTGCAATACACAGCGTTGTGTATATTGCTGAGTGTGAGAAATGCGACGTAATGATACTATATAGGAAAGACTGAGAGGAAATTCAAAACTCAGATATACGAGCACCTGTATAGTATTAGGAAAGGAGATACTAAGAACGCCTAAGTAGACACATTATAGAAAAGGGAAGTGAACATAGTTTTAAATTTGCTATTATAGACCAGGTAGAGGTAAATGACAGAGGAGGAAATTGGAAAATATATTTAGCTTGGTTAGAAAGCAAGTGGCAGATATGTTTAGATGCCACATCCCCGGTATAAATGACTATATAAGTATCAAGCCTTTTTGCGTTAGAGTAAGGAAATTTCATCAGCCAGTACATTTTATATATATTTATACATTAACACACAATATATATTTTTACTTATTTATATATATTTACTATGAATTTATAAATTTAAAATTTTAGTATAGGGTAGATAGTATAAGGGACCCAATAATGAAATGTATCATGCACTGTATAAAAGCACTTTAGTACTAGTATATAGTACATTTTATGACAGTGGTTAATATATATATTTTTGTGACTTTTATTGCATTTTTATTCACAACAAATGTCAATTGAGTGATTTTGTTTTTAATTAACAATTTTGTTTTTAACCAATTATGTAATTAACTTTTTGCCGCCAAAAATTTGTGTATATAAAGGAAGTGACATGTTAAGGTAAATGGTTCTGAAGAAATCTGGTAAATGCAGATGAAAGCGCTCAACCATTCTTACTAGATGTACTTTGTGGTGCTGGCAGTTATCGAATAAAGTTGTGTGACAAAAAGCAACAGGCGAGTTTGCTTCTGATTCACGGCTCGAGTCCAGGGGATCTACGCTTGCTATTCTAAGAGTTATTGTAGTTTTGTTCCACTTTGGTAACTCATAAACAAAGACATTGGGGACCTATAGACATTGGATCCTACCCAATTTGGCTTTGTCAAGGGCAGATCCTGCCTTTTGAACGGTCAACTTTTTTGAAACAGTCACTAAGGCCATTGATGAGGGTAAGGCAGTTCACACAGCCTGCCTTGACCTTGCAAAAGCCTTTGACACAATACCCCACTCGGGCATTATAGACAAACTCATCAGCTTAAATGTAAACCCATATGTCACAAGATGGGTTGCAAACTGGCTCAAGGATAGAACCCACAGGGTCAGAGTTGCTGGAGCCATGTCAGACTCTAAGCCGGTCACAAGCGGTGTCCCACAGGGCTCAGTCCTGGGAGCCCTCTTGTTCGGCATTTATTTTTCCGAGGTGCAGGCAAACATAGGAGGATTGTGGCTGACAAAGTTCGCAGATGACTGCAAACTGGGCGCCATAATTGATACTCCAGCAGACACAAGCATCCTTCAGAGAGGCCTCATAGAAACAGATAATTGGTGCCAGAGCTGTGGCTTTAAGCTAAACGCCAAAAATGTATAGTCATACCCTTTGGGAAAAACAAGGTACCCACAAATTACCACATAGGTGGTAATCCATTAAGTATGGAAGAGGTAATCAGGGACCTAGGGACCCAAGTTGACAGTAACCTCTCATTTGACACTCACATTGCCAAAGTGGTTAGGAAGACCTTCTATATTGCCCACCTTATCATGAAGGGATTCACATCTAGATCAAGAGAGGTCATTGTGCCCCTGTACTCTTCCCTTATCAGGCCCATGATTGAGTACAATGCCCCATTTGGGATGTATCTTACCCAACACCTGCAGCAGTTGGAAAGACCCCAAAAGTTCCTCACCAAGAGGATAAAAGGTCTCAAACATATGTCATATGCTGTCCGGCTGAAGAAACGCCAGCTCTATTCAGTCGCATACCGCCTACTCAGAGGTGATCTATGCCTGACGTACAAGGCCATGTCCAATCTGGAATTAATGGACATGCTCCACCTCAGAAAATCCAAATCCATCAGAGCCATGAGAGCAAGAGGTTTGAACCTCAACACAGAAATAAATAGGACGTGCTGGAGGGACAGATTCATAACCCAGAGGCTCCCTACACTCTGGAACAGAATCCCAGTCCATGTTAGGCAGAGCCCCTCACTGACTCTCTTCAAGAGAAATCTTGACGAGTGGATGGGAGATCGTAGGTTTACCCCAGGGATCATCTCTGTGTCACTACTAGACAGAGGCACAGTAAACTAAACCCTAAATGGGCATAGTATTCTCATCCTAAGGGGTGGTGAAAGCCACACACACTCTGGCTATGCTTATAAATGCCCTAGGGCAGATAGCCTAGTACGAACCTATGAACCATTCTGGACAGGACTAGTCAGTTACCTGCCTCCATTGATTTAGCCAAATACAATTTAAATTAAAACCAGTAAATTGCCTAATTAGATGCTGTCTCCACAGCATGCCAACCAACACTGATGAATGATGCTCTCTGTTCAGATAATAAATAACAGTATGAATATATCACATTAGAATAATAAATGCCAGCCACACGATCTTAAAATCTGATAAATAAAATGTTACTTAAACATTAAATTCAGGGCAGTACTGCTGATCAATAAATATGCAGAGATAAATAATATACAAGGAACAGAAAACATTGCTTAGCTGTACAGAGTATTTAAAGAAACTTCTGGCTAATATAGAGCTGTTTCGCAGTTGTCACTAACTGAAGTCTACCAGGTCTAACTATTATAAGTCAGTAAAACTGTAAAATACAGAGTTGTAGATTTTCACAACAGCAAACCTTGTTGCGCTTATCACAGTCATCCAAGCAAGATTGACATCCACTGTCCCAGTGCAGATAACTAGTTCAGTGTAGCACTGTTGCATGCAGATGAGGACTGCACTGAACTTTCCTGATGCAGATGACTAGGTAAGAGTAATGTTACAGTGTACTAGTTAGGATTACATCTGCATTCCTTGGGGCACATGACTGAGTAAGGGAAGTGCTGCAGGATGTAGGTGAGAGGCACTTCCATTCTCTCTGATGAAGATATCTTTGAGTGATGTTGCACTATATGGATGAGGACTACCTCTGCCTTCCCTGAGGCAGATGCCTGGATAAGTATACTTTTGCAGTATGCAGGTGGGGGCTGCATTGACAGTGCCTGATATAGATGATTGGGTAAGTGTCATATGACAACTGTGGCAGCTGAAATATCCCTGTAACAAGAATGAAGAAGGCTGTTGCCTGGAAATCTCCAGCTAGATAGACCACCACTGTTGTTATGCTGGTATGAGATCTGCATGGCACATGTTCAATATCGTGTTCAGTTTCTCTACCTTGTAACAGTCAAGGAGCTTTTGATATACAGCGGTATATTATGATTTTGCCTAATGTGAGATGGTCATCATTCTCTAGCTGGGCATGTAGTAGCTAAACCCACGAGATTCATTTTACTTACCATGGCTAGAGTATAAAAAGGTTTATCCAGCTCCTCTGATTCTCTCTCTTTTTTTTATTTTAGGTATATACATACACATACAAAAGGAGTAGATGTATCATGAATATTTACACAAGGGCCCTGGATGTGTCCACGATGCCCATACTGGGTAGTATCATAGCCTTTGGCCATTCATCAACGGCCATATGTCTATAATTCCTGCTAGCCATTTCACATTTTATACCTTTTAGGGATCTAATATAGCATGATGATGACCTTGTTTAAATCAAAACAAATTGCAGTTTTATATTTTTTTCTTCTACAGTGTGTTGTGCAGCTATGTTTTGTTATAATATCATGGAACTATGCTTTATGAATATTAAGTTTATCTCATATTCATATGTTATACCTTTTACATCATTTTATGCAAACCCTTATATCTAACAAATCTTACCATAGTGTATTTTCAAGGCACCCTGATTGTCTTTCCAGTTGTCCAAACTTCATTCATCTGTTATTATCCTCTCTGACCCTTTATGAATCTGCTTTTTAAAGGTGACCAACTTCCTTAGTATCTTATTTCCAAAAACGACAAAACCACACACATCTCCGTGTGTCCCTCTTAGAACCTAAATAATTACTGCAGTTTTAGTTTCTAAGTTGTGTTTCCATTATGTCTCGGTGATTCATACCTCTCGAAATCATCCCTAACCCTCAGTCTGTATTTCCTGTTATGTGTATTCATACCTATCTTGCAATCCTTCCTTGCTGAAGTTTCCTTAAGCCACACTGCTTTCCTGGAGCTAGTATATCTTTGTTACCATGCATCTGCTGTAGGCATTCATCTCTTCATGTCCTTGCTTCTAGAGCTACATTAGCTTATTAGTATATGTTCATTGAATTAAGCTCTGCATTCCCAGGGGAAGTGCTATACAAAGTTACTGATACATAAATTAAGCTGCCCTTGGAGTATATTGGTATGAATGTACAGTATGACACACATGAGCAATATTACAATACAGTATAAATGTGCTTAAAATGCAAGTATCAAAATTTATACAGAATGATATTGAAGATATTTATGATATTGAAGATATGTGAGATTTAGAAGAAGATGGTGGAAACTAAGATAAAAGGTTAAATAATGGATCAGGCTAACAGCTTCAGAAATCTGGAAGGTGTGGTTGAAGGGAATTCTGTATAAGGAGGGTAAAACTAGATCAAAGGTGCTGCAGTAAAGTAGCAAAGACTATCCAGTGTAGTGTATGTGTAACAGACAAATTCCTAACAATCTGGAAAGTAAACTGTACAAAATTAGTGGTGCAACCAGTATTACTGGATGATTCAGAAATTTGTTCACTGAAGGCAAAGCAACTGAGGAAGCTTGAGGTAATGGAGATGACATATCTGAGATGGATACTATGATTCACACAGTGGGACAGACAATGAAATGAAACATCAGAGCAGAAACCAAAGTAATACCATTTGCAGAGGAGATCAAGGAGAACAGATTACAATGCTTCAGTCACATATGCAGAAAAACACAAGACATTGTAGTAAAGAGGATCTGAGAAAGACAAAACAAAGGAAAGAGAAAAAGATGCCTAGCCAAGGGATGGATATATATTCCATGAGATCTGCGACAAGCATGACCGTCAAGGAATGAGAATGTCTCTGGATCATGAGAAGAAGCAACATTTAATATGACATCCAATAACCAACCAAAAACACCCAAAATACTGCAGAATTGATGACAGATATTTATTGAGCTCTTTTGTTCACAAGAATATGAACTTTTTCAGATAAAAACATTTGTTACTGAACTGCACTAATAAAGGAGGTAGGGAGAGACGAAAGCTGTCAATCATTAGGTCAGCCTGTAATGTAATTTCCTGAGGACAGGTGCAATAGAAATTTATTCATTCAATGAGGGTACAACATCACTATTCAACAAAAAGAATGAAAGTGTTTCATAAACTGGTATGCTCTGCCCTGCAGTCTTTTGGATATCCTTTGATGGTTATTGATTGTCTTCTTCTTCTTTCAGCTTTTTTCCAGTTAGGGGTTGCCACAGCGGATCACCTGTCCGCTCATGATTAGCAGTGGAGTTTTACAGTGCCGAGGTGCCAGCCCAGTGCCCAACCTTCCACAGAAGGCACATGCATGCATACACTCACACCTAGGACCAATTTGGAGTGTCCAATCCACCCATAGCATGTCTTTGGAATGTGGGAGGAAACCAGAGCACCCACAGGAAACCCACGCGAACACAGGGAAGACATGCAGACTCTGCACAGAAAGCACCCCAGCCGAGAAGTGAACCACAGAGTTTCTTGCTGTGAGGCTGCAATGCTAACCAC
>NC_056749.1:523609825-523625331 GCF_019279795.1 Protopterus annectens | reverse complement strand
AAATGTACCCCAGGATTCATGAAGCTTGCGCCAGGCGCACGCATAGCATAGGCGTTATAATGCCAAATATGGCCGCTGAGCAAGTATGCTTTGCATTATGGGATACTATGTGAAATATGTGTAATGTATAGTATTATAGGTAGATATGACAGATATTCTACACAGCATAACAGGCATAGGGGCCCATGCATACCACAGGTATCGCTCATTGGTATGTACAATAACAGGATACATATGGCCTGCAGGTAATGGACATAGTAATAGCATGATAGCTAATCTAAATGGAAGGGCTACCAACCATGCACAAAGGACATGTAATAGCTGCACAGGCATAGTGGGTACTATGCAGTCTGTCAAGTCCATGTGCAAGCACAACTACAGTGTTCACACTAGTGGCACCTCCAGGTAGTGTCCTGAAGAGCAGAGCCAGGTGTCACCTGGCACCACTGCACAGTACAGCCACTGCAGTGATCCCAGGCCTACATGCGCCTCCCCAACCACCAAGGGAGGTATCACATGAACAGTGCTACTGAGTGTCCCTGCGTGATGTACATAGGACTTATGTTCCACAGCATGGTGAGTGTCCGGTTCGAATGTAACCCAGAAGCACATCCCACTCATTGTGGTGTGTGTACATATCCATGAGCATGTTACTCACAGTGGCCTCTGCTTATGTTACGTATGAGTATATCCATCAATAATGTTGTGACATGGGCCCTGTCTGATCAGCAGAGAGGTCACCCTGAGTATGTAGTATGCAAATGTGTACAGATGTGGTGTCTGTAGTGGCCGATATTTAAACTGTCGGAGCTCAGTAAATGCCGCGGCGGCATGTTGTGGCATGTAAAGTCAGAAGTTGTTGTGTAAGGTACACCCTAAATGGGGTGGTGTACCCTTGAATGTGTGTAGATGTTCTGAGTTCAGAGGTACAATGGGTGCCTATGTACCAGCTACACACCCAGTACAGATAGGTGTGGCCAGTAGGAGGATATCCACACAGTGGCAATACGGTAACCACAGGATTGGGTGCTACATATGTGTGTACCGCAAACATGTACAATGTGATATGTATGTAGGGGACTACCGCTCATGTGATAGTCAGTGGGTGAATGGTGTAATGCAAGGTGATGTGCATGCACCTTGTGTCATGCAGCTTGATGCCATGATAGTCATAATATGTATCTGTCACAGCGACACCCATGGTTGGAGTCAGTATCAGCTGGCGGGCGCAATCATGGCTTGGTATGTAGGGGTTCTAAAGTTAGGCAGGTAAAGTCCCTGTGCCAGCCTGTTCCACAGGGAAGCATATACTAACATGAGGGGTCCTATGACTGAGGACCGTGGTATGCCAAATTACCTGACATGTAGTAGGTACTATGGTATGCTGGCCTCACTGTGTGTCCTGTCCATGAGCCACATAGCACAACATCCTGGAGACACAGGGTACGGCGATGTGCAGGTGGATGTATGTTGTCAATACCAGAAGGGGAATGGGGCTGAACAGGCAATGAGAGGACAATGTAGGATGTGTGATCTGCACCATCAGCAACTGCCCTGTAACTATAAGGAAAGGAGTCCACCATGTGTAGCCATGCTCTGGCCTTAACAAGCCCAACCTGGGTGGCAGCAGAGGACGGAGACCAAATAAACAATGTCTTTGAGAATGACGTTCCTGATGATGTGCCCCATAGCCACGCAGAACAGTCCAGTCAGGTGTGTAGGACTATAGTCCCACTGCAAATGTGTGTGGTGCCACCTGTGTGTAGTGTGATAAATGCTGCTGTGTGCCATCTAGGGTCCACACCATGTCTGAAACAAGGCTGCCACTGAATATGGTGGCCTAGTGGGGAAACATGTAATTCAGAGGTTGGTGGACATCACAGCCTGGGACATTGGAAGGTGGCATGGGGCCAGTGTCCCAGGACACAGAGTGTAGGTCAGTACTGTGTAGGTGTGACCACAGGGACACCACAATGTTCATGTATGGATTGCGGCCCTGTAGTGAGTGAGAGGGTGTACTGTCAGCATTGAATCCATCCTCCAGCATGTTGCCAACAATACCTGGGTCTGCAATGTTCCTGAGTGACTGTTGTATGTGACAGAAGATGTGGGTGTTACCATTGAATACTGACATACTACCATAATGCCTGGTGGTACACCCCGGAATGTGTGGCAGTCATGTTTACGTAGCTAGTCTTGGAGGTGATGAGGGACCCTGTGGCCCCACCACAGTTGACCAGGTGAGCCACCCACCACATGGAAATGTAGACATCACCACTGTGCAACAGCCACACTTGTTGTTGTACATCATATGTCCGGTGGAACATGACCACCAAAGTGGCGCCTGTTATCTGCGTGTACCATCATGGCTCTGTGTGGAATAGCATGATCCATGCAGTTGTGCATGCTAATTAAGTGCACTGGGGTATGTGTCAGCATTTGTATGTGCATTGTCCATCTGCACGGGTGTCATGATGTTAATAACCGCTGTCAGCAGACGTCTGTAGTAGGTGTTGTAGTACAATGTACTGTGTATGCTGTGATGGGTGCTGCCGGATGTGGCTAAGAAGATAGATTAGCATATGTTTGAATCCACCAATGAGGGATAACCCCAGGTGTATAACACCATCACATGGTGGTAGCTGCTCATGCCAAGGGTAATGTAGGTCTTGGAGGTGGTGTATGTGTTGATCCAGCAGAGTGGAGGTATGACACATGGATGTGTCGGCACATGAGCATATCCCAGTGAAGTGTGGGTAGTGTCAGTCACACATCAGTAGTAGCTGAGGCCCACTGTCCACTATGGGCCCACGTGTTTCACCATAGAAGGTATGTTACCCGTGGGGTATGATGTTGACTCTGTCACTTGTTACAATGTGTATAGCGGTCCCGACACAGTTAGTTGCACGTGGAGCACCTCTGATGCACAGCTAAGCAACTTGCCAGGATGTGTGCAAAACATAGTGGGATAGGGAACCCCTCAGCTGTGGGTGTGCCGGTCCAGGTATGTGCCTGAAAGGTATGGTCCGCTCTATAACCTGTCATTGCAGGTGTGCTCTGCAGAGCCACAGGCAGGTCCCAGTCATTGCAGAGATGTTGGAGTGGTGCATTATAAGGTGTGCCTTTGCCTGCGGGTAATCACATATATAGGTGGTGGGGAAGAAGATGCAGCAATGTGTCACATGGCCCCATGTCGCTGGGCAAGAGATGCCAGTTACCACCCTGCCGGTGACAGTTATTGGAAACTGTGCAGGACAGGCAGTATAGAAGCAGCAAGAGCCTTGCATGTGAGCTGTACCCCAGGGCTGACAGGTGCAAGTCATCTGTGCCACATGTGCAGCATTGTGTTTGACCAGGATAGTCATAGCTGACAGATACCACATGCCTGTGGAATGACAATAGAGCATAGGCAACTGCTGAAGTGACACAGTCAGTCATTGTATTATGGTATCGTGTCCGGATTAATGCAAAATGCTCCCCAGGGCTAGGCCCACACCTCAGGGCTGGCGGGCAAGACTGGTGAGCTTGGCATGGCCCTGCACACATAGTCTGTGAAGTGGCATCACAGGGCAGTCACACCAACATGGCGAATGACAGACATATCGCATCTGGTGAGGTGCTGTGGCATGGCATAGGTTATGTTGCAGAAGCAGTTACCCAACAGCAAGATGTGACTAATGCCTTGTGTAGCCTGCTGTGTGGAACTTCAGTGTGACACCCTACAGAGTCAGCTATGACTGGTGTGTTGTGAATGTTATAACACACTATTGGCTGTATGTGGTGGGCACACATGAGTCTGTGGGCTATAAGCTGGTGATGTTGTCTTCCATGATGGGGCTACCCCTGGTGCCTACAGTGAGTATGGAGACGCACTGCACATGGTGGGTTGTCCTCATAGGTGTGGCCAGTGGTGTGATTATGTGAGACTATGTGATGGTGGGGTGTGTTGCAACGTTACACATCCCCAAATGACTATCAGCTGCAGTCAGGGTTGGCGACAGCATTATTCCCAGCCATAACGGTCAGCCTCCTGTCCCCAAAATGAGGAACATTAGCCTCATACCGTGTGACAATGGGCGAAACGTGAACACTTACAACTGGCTTACTAACAGCATCAACTAGGAAGGCATATGATGGCTAAAATAGGCTGGCCTTATGTATAAAACAGATATTCAATGAATTCATAAGATTCTCATCTATCTAGCCATGGCTGCAGGTAAAACTATGAACAACAATGAATGTGATAGACCCTTCCAATGTGGAACCTTGAGGAACATGCACCTCTTAGAACCCCAAATGAGGTACGTTCCCCATAATGAGGTACACCTGAGAGCTATGGGCCCAGCACGGCTGCAGACGTGCATCCCCCACAGGTTGTAGTGCCATATGTTGGGAAGTGAGCATTGAATGTGTACATGAGACAATTGCTCTATTGCCACATGTATGACATATCCCTCATATAGACAGGCAGTAGCACTGGTACGTGACAGTTGGACATGCCTGCATATACAACCATGTCCCACAGAATATGTGCATTGTGTGTACAACAGCTGTCATACCTTAAGCAAGCTGGGAAGTGTAGGACAGCCAGTGTACCTGTGGGAAATGGTGTGGAATGGGCGCTATAGTAATCAGTAGCTCATGACATGCTCACATGTTCTGAACAAGTGCCTAGCATGACCATACAATACAGATAGGGTGTTGGATAATATCAACCCAAAAGTGGTGATGACAGTAATTTAGGGTGGCACCACACTATAACCCTGCTAAGTATGGTGTGCATGTCCATGAACCATTAGCACTGTAGATGTTAGCAGTACAGATGTACAAGATAGCACGGATATTTGATTACAAATACGTTTGCATGTCACAGGAGTGTTCCACCAGTGGCCTGTTGACAGACTCACAACTACAAAAGGTGCAAGAGTGACATGTGCACAGCACATCTGTGCCAGATACAGTAGAACAGGGTTAATGTGTTGTACCCCACCCTCATTGTAGCCCATACCACACAGACAAATGTTAGGCATCTGTGTATGTAAGGCTGTGAATGGCCATGACCTATCAGTGTAGCTGTGACAGTGTTGTGAACAACATACAGAATGGGCTGTGTGTGTGAGGTGTGACATATGTGCACAGTCTGATGGATGATACCAGCAGTGTCACTGCTAGGTGAACATCCCTGTACCCATAAACTGCTACCTAGGCTGTGGTCAACATTATGGACACTGTGTAAGGGATGGTGCTGTGCAGTGCACCCCCTGACATGGTGATGTCTCCAGGCCCCTTAGGTAGTCATCTGAGGTACCCATGTCATGTCAGGGTGCCATCCATGAGCACGGAGATCACTGGCCAGGCATATACAGCACTGTGGTGACCAATATTGGATCACATACCACCTGTAAGGGGTAAAGCCTATGCATGGATGTGTGACACCAGCCTTCACAATCCACACCTCCACTATGCAGCATGCCATCTACCTTGCAGAAGGACATTTGCTACACCATGATGATGGACATGCTACATGTCCATATCCTGATCTATATGACATATGTCATGGACAGCCACCATCCTAATACTAGGATCGCCACAGGCTGGACAGATCCCTGTGCCATATATGTGACATACTCCCACCATACCATGCAACCCTGTCCATCAAAGCTGCAGATGTCATCCCAGTCATACATGGTGTGATGGCCGCATGGTAGATGTACTATCAACTGACTGGATCAGTAATGTGGCACTGATGCAGCTTGTGGTGGCACAATGCCATCTGTAACAGCGTGGAAACCATGCCCCGCACATGCTATGGCTGATAACCATCCCTACAAATGTCGCCTGATCATCCATTGTCCCATGTCTATCACATGTGTAATACAGGCGATCCGTGTCAGGATGTTGAACAGTTGTACAGTGCTGTGTAGATGTATATGGCAAAACACATGCATGTACAGGTGTCCATGCGTATGTGTGCATTGTCACTGCTCAAGTCCATTCCGGCTGTGTCTGTGTTGATATGTGACATATACACAGCATCCAGGTCAACAGTAGTACCGTGGACACATCGAGGCATGTGCAGATAGATAAGAACACAAGTGCAGGCAAATAGACATGTCCACAGCAAGACAACATTTACATGGAGTATGAACACTGTAATGAGGTGACACACATATATGGTGATGATATCCAATGCATAATGGGTGTGACATGTGTGACACAAACACGTCAGTCGTGTCAGTGTCATGATGCTTTGCAAGATAACTGTGCAGATGCAGTAGATGTCATAGAAATGTTTGTGCAGCAGTATCTCTGTACATCTCTTGACACTATGACCTGTCACCATCATTATGTTTTACAGATAATGCCACGTACACGCCTCCCAGCATACACCCGCCAGGAGGATGATGTTCTCATCCCACAGCTCCATGACAACTATGACTTGTTGTTCAGCCATGTGCCACAGCATGCCCAGCAGCAGACCTGTGGCAGGATCTACGCAGGAGGGTGAACGATGTGGGTGGCCATAACCGCACCTACCAGCAGGTGCGCAGACACTGCACGGACCTGATACGACATGCAAAACAGCGTGCCACTGCAATCGCCAGGGAACAAGGTGGAACAGGTGGTGGGCCACCAACCCAGCCCCCACTCACACACACCGAGGAGCTACTGGCCAGTCTGGGGACACCCAGGGAACAGCATCCAGAAACACTAGCTGCCATCGTGGAGGTGGATGTCTCCCAACCAATGAGCCTGGAGTTGCCTGGTAAGTCAGTAATGCACATATGGCTATTATATCCCATGTAGTTGCATGTGTCACTGTACATAATGTAAAGTAACAACATATGCCAGGTATGTGGACAGACATGCTGCATACTACAGTATGCTACGTTGTGTATGCACACATGTGCATACTATATGCTATTACACAAGTGAATGTGTGCACATGCACAGTGCAACCTGTGGCTGTCATACAGTCATGGATAATGTTCATACTGGTGTGTCACCCCTATACAGGTACCTCTAGTGTGCCACACAGACATGGGTCCATTGCAGGTGAGACATCAGTATCAGGCATGTTACAATGTAGATCTATTTGCCATGTGGCCAGTTAACACTTGCACACCTAATGTTTGTTCCAGTCACGATATGCAGGTCGCACCACCATGCATTCACACACGCCACCCATGTGCAATATATTCAAACGTAATGATACAGACTTGAAACCACAGTACTTGTCATTGCGACATGTGTGGTCAGCTGTGCATACAACGGTGGAGATGTTATACAATGGAGGCATATGTAGTATGCATTGGAACAACATGTGTGGTACGCACACAGTACCACACAGTGAGCTGTGATATGGGCAGCCCACAAGTGTCACCATTGTGTCATATGCCCCTGCATTGGGTGCACACATTGTGATGTGCCACCTGACATGTCCCAGACATGTAGTGTTCTGCCTGCAATAATGTCACACTATCGCATGACCTATACCCCACATACCAAACATACAACCCGTTGTCTGCATAGCCCTGTGGATTGTGACATATCTGACATGTGGGTGTATGTCATATGGGACCACACAGGCATGTGGAGAAGATGCCCATCACACACAATTGGCCAACACATGTGCACACATGGCCATGGGGGATGGCCAGAGACATGTAGCCACACAGTACTTGGGATGTGTATACACCCTGTTGCACATTGTCCACACATGGTCCAATGATAGCCTTAGTTGACCGATTATACAGTTAATGTGGTACACTGGACAACCTAAAAGCCTGTGCACAGCTACTGGAGGTGTCACTGAAGTCTACCATATATGATCTGTTGAACATCACGACTGTGTTGCAGTTATGGCTATGCAATGTGTACATATGCATTCTACAGCAACATACATGCCTCATGTTGCCATGCAATGGCACAGTGTCTGCACTACACACTGTATAGCAATGTAGACGGCTCACACTACCCTCCCATGCTCATGCACATTTGCTAAACATGCATTCTATCTGTAGGGCATACACACAACACTGCAATGTGAAGCCCATTATGATGCTGTACATGTGTCAGGACACCATTGTGTCAAACATGTATGCATGTTAATGCACATGTCAGCAGATTACATGTCAAGGTCACGTCAGCCATGTGTACTGTTATCCTGTTCTGGGCCACATGGTGTATCATGGGGATGCATGCATACTACCACGATTGTGTGAACTGCATGGCTACTGATATGACACCTGCTTGCTGTAGTGTGCACCCCAGGGAGGTATGCTTACTAACACTATTAATGTCTGAGCTGCATGCCCTCTGCTGTATCGCAGGCATGCTGCATGCCATCTGACAAATCATATGCATGGTGTGTGTGTGTGTGTGTGTGTGTGTGTGTGCGCGTGTGTGTGTGTGTGTGTGTGTGTGTGTGTGTGTGTGTCTATTGTACTTTACAGTATTTCTTTGCATTCACAGGTGATGTAGGTGCGTTACCTTCCTGCGGTCCATCTGATGTTAGTGTCCCCACAGATACTAGCGGTGATGAACATATGCATGAGGTACAGGCAGGGTTGTCAGGGGCTAAATCTGTGCCAATGGTTACCATCCCAGCTATGTCCCCCTCTTCCCCACACACAGTTCTGCTGCCAACATATACCGCATCACCGGTGGCCATAGAGGAAGGACAGTCAGCGTCTGTTGGTGTGGAACAGGAACGTGTGGTGGCTACAGAAGGTGTGTCTACACACCATGGTGTCAGTGTAATGACTGCAGATGTGCCACACAGGCATGTGGCCGGTGCTGCTCATAGGAGGACCTCTGGCAGACATGCACCTGCAGGACAGAGCGGAGCAGCTGGTATCACCAGATGCATGTTCCAGACTGTAATGGTGGCACAGGCACGTGCTGAACAGCAGAACAGAGAAGGGCAGAGGCTGCAGAGGGCTGCTATCCATACCCTAACTGACAACATCCAGGCATTGGCAAATGCTCAACAGCAGATTGCTAATGTTCTGGATAGGTGACTAGGTGACATGGTTGGAATCCTTGACCGAGGCATGGCAATCCGCGAGCATGAGCTGTCTGTGCTGGAACACCTGGTAGGAGTGAGGCGTAGGCCACGTGGACGTAGGCCAGCAACACCACCTAGTGTAGGTCGACGTGAGTGTGCCACCTCACATGCCTGCTCCCATAGTGCCGGTAGCAGTAGCAGTGCAGCTGGTGCTGTGCTGTCAACACGAGGACACAGCAGGCCACGTGGACGTGGCCCTGGATGGTCTCAGCGGGGACACGGTTCCAGCGGACATGTGTCATTGGACAGTAGCCACTCTGTACCTCCACCTGGTAGTGCCCGTGCAACCCCAGGCAGGCACAGGTCACGTGGCCATGGACGGACACAGTGAGCTGTACAACCTGCACTGTACAATCTGGGGCTGTCAATTATACCCCGTGTAGGCATCACAAATGACAGAACTGTGTACACATACACACACACAGCAACACAACTGTAGGGCTCCACAACATCCAAATGCATTCTGCACAGACATGTCCAGACAACTCACCAGCCCTTACACACACACATGATGTTATCCATTGGTGCAGCCTATGCCCCTGGCAAACATATCACCCTGTGCATATGATGAAGCCTGTGCCGCATCCCTGTCATCCACACCATCGGTGCAGGGTTATGCACAAATATTCTGATGCACAGGGTGAACAGCATAGTGAGAGGTGTATGTAATACCTGTGTATGCATAGTGAGGGACGTGTATGTTGCAGTCATTGTGTGTGAATACTGAGTTGTGTATGTGACATAGGTTGTGTACTGTCAACATGCACCAGTCACACCATGTAGTGCAGGTGCAGCATGCATTGTGATGTGTTCACGGTATGTGTCTCGGTTACATCTGTAGCACCATGTTGGTTGTGATACCCTGGTTCCCTCCTATGGTGTACTTGCATGTGCCTACAGGTAGCAGTGTTTGCAGTCCCCCACGTGTAACTGTGGAGTACACACAGGCACGTCTGGCAATATCAGCATGCTACATGTATCCTCATCCTGTTGGACACACCAACATGACACAGATGTCCGCACATATACAGCACCTGACGCATGTGGTCGGTGCCACGGGCTACACTGGACAGAGACGTGACATACATAGCAGGACACATTACAGGTATGGTGACATGGTGCAGGGGTTGTACACACCGGCCTGGCCAGTGATGATGTGAGGTGTCACTTGGTAGCTGGAGGTGACACTGTGCAGCAGTAGGACCCTGTAACAGTACGTGAACATGGCCGCATTCACGGGGTCTACACCACTATAATGCACACCCCATAGTGTGCAGCTGGGGACCCTTGCCTGTGTGGTCATCACCCTCACAGTACTATGCACCCACATGACGTGTCACAGAGAAGGGACATGCACAGGTAGCCAGTATGGCTGGGACCTATGGCATCAACAGGGTTGTGCAATGCATCACCATTACGGGTTAGTCAACACATGGGGCCAGTGATAATTTCCCACCGTATATTAGCATACACACTCACACCAAGACATACATACAGACACACACACACTGTGGTGACCACACATTTGTATACGGACAGCCGATGTGTGTGATGCACCTCACCGGCGAACGTCATGCTTCCCACACTGATGTATGTACAGATCTCTACAATGGTGTACAGGGATGTGTAGCAACTGGGACATATTCCCCACGATATGTGGCATCCCTGGTCACACATTCAGACACACATGGCAGTGCTGGTAATGATACACCTGCCATATGATGACACGTTTGATGGACATGCAGCGGTATTGATTGCATTATGTGTACCAACGCTATATCTGGCAAATGTGCTGCTATATACACACGGGAGGTTGTAGGTGTTACAGGTGCCATATGACATAGTTGTTAACACCTGACCACTGTGTATGCATTATGTCAGCACCATCACGTAACAGCGACATAGCATACAGTTAGCACATGGCATGATAGGATGGTGTGTGACACAACTGTGAGCCACCCCCTGCACACATACATCTAGACAGGTGGTTCACTACGTTATGTACACACATCCCTCCATACTTGCTGTTTGTATGTCACCATATACAGATGTCAATGATGGGTCTGCATTGCGTCTGCATGTCGTAGGTAGGTGCAAGTATGTTACAGACATCAGCCACTGCACATGCATGTTTGCTGCATGCACAGTACAGATGTCACATGTGTCTCCTGTTGCCATGTTTGTATGCATTGCTATTGTTGGACATGTGTGTTGACATACATAACACATGGACTGCGGTATTATATCACGGGTGTCACAGGCGACCAGTACAAGGGTATGTGTCCCAGTCAACACTGCTACCCCCTGTAGTGTGAGCATTCAACAGACATGGGCCCACCTTCAATTTCAAGGCGTGTAGCATTGATTAGGCCAGTGTTATGCACGAGGTACATCAAAGGCCATGTATGTATGTGTGTTGTGTGTGCAGTCCATGCACACATCCACACAATCACATGTATGACATACCCAGACGAGTGTTCATTGGTACACAGCTGTGCTGTGTAAGGGCCATGGTATGTCTTGAGCCGACCTGTTCATGTATACTGGTATCATTGCAATGCATAATACCTGTTGGATCCCTGTTGGTACGTGTGTACTCTGCACAGCTGGTGTACACCGCTGTACAGCCCAGTGGTCATGTGTCACATGATGTTGTGTGACAAGGCTGTGTAGTGCTGCACCAATGACATGGTGCTGACTTGACAGCTACAGTGTACACTGCAGTGTGTACATGTGTGACCTGCACCTGCAACAGCTGTGATGGCAGCTGTGTATGTACAGGTCACTGCATGTGTGACCGCCCTGTGCATGAGGGCAGTTATACCTTACTGTGCCCTTTTGTGTGTACACTCCATCTGCATGCAAGATTGCCCTTTGCAACTGCTAAGTGTGTGAGCATGCCCAGTATGCCGTTGTGTAGATGGACACACAGTACATTCCACACTGCGCCCTTCCGTGATTAGACTCCGTGTGCATGCAAGATGGCCCTTTGCAACTGCAAAGTGTGTGAGCATGACCAGTACGCCATTGTGTAGATGGACACACAGTACATTCCACACTGACGTGTGATACTAAGCGTGTGGGCATGGCCATTGACATCCTGTATAGCCATAGTGGTCATCCAGGCACCAGATGTCCAATTGCAATGTCACGATGGATGCCTACATTGAACACACTTGTTGCTCTCTCAAAGGGTGTACTGTCTGTGGTGCATCCCATATCTATTTAGTGTTGTTGTGCTCCGTAAATATTTAGTTGGCCCGATGACAGCACTGGCATGTTTGTGTACGTCTACCTTGGGATGGTAATATGCTTTCAGACCGCTCACTCTCTAAACATTCCCTATCGGCATCTTTTGCCTTTGCGGATGATGTCACCCACCTAGAAGTATGCCTCTGGGAGTGCTGTGTTCAGTAATCTCGGTAGCGCATTCTGTAAATGCGTAATGCTGTAGTGTGTTAGAGTAGGTAGGTGTGTGTTCAACTCCCGGCCCTTCCAAGTGTGTGTGTGTGTGTGTGTGCGTGTGTGTTTCCAGCTGCCTGGGGACACAGTAATGCTTTTAGATGCCTCACAACACATACATTCCCTATCGGCGTCTTTGCCTTTGCGGATGATGTCACCCACCTAGAGGTATGCCTCTGGGAGTGCTGTGTTCAGTAATCTTGGTAGCGCGTTCTGTAAATGCGTAATACTGTAGTGTGCTAGAGTTGGTAGGTGTGTGTTCATCTCCCGGCCCTTCCAAATGTGTGTGTGTTTCCAGCTGCCTGGGGACACAGTAATGCTTTTAGATGCCTCACAACACATACATTCCTTATCGGCGTCTTTGCCTTTGCGGATGATGTCACCCACCTAGATGTATGCCTCTGGGAGTGCTGTGTTCAGTAATCTCGGTAGTGCGTTCTGTAAATGCATAATGCTGTAGTGTGTTAGAGTAGGTAGGTGTGTGTTCAACTCCCGGCCCTTCCAAGTGTGTGTGTGTGTGTGTGTGTGTGTGTGTGTGTGTGTGTGTGTGTGTGTGTGTGTGTTTCCAGCTGCCTGGGGACACAGTAATGCTTTTAGATGCCTCACAACACATACATTCCCTATCAGCGTCTTTGCCTTTGCGGATGCGGATGATGTCACCCACCTAGAAGTATGCCTCTGGGAGTGCTGTGTTCAGTAATCTTGGTAGCGCGTTCTGTAAATGCGTAATGCTGTAGTGTGTTAGAGTAGGTAGGTGTGTGTTCAACTCCCAGCCCTTCCAAGTGTGTGTGTGTGTGTGTGTTTCCAGCTGCCTGGGAACACAGTAATGCTTTTAGATGCCTCACAACACATACATTCCCTATCGGCGTCTTTGCCTTTGCGGATAATGTCACCCACCTAGATGTATGCCTCTGGGAGTGCTGTGTTCAGTAATCTCAGTAGCGCGTTCTGTAAATGCGTAATGCTGTAGTGTGTTAGAGTAGATAGGTATGTGTTCAACTCCCGGCCCTTCCAAGTGTGTGTGTGTGTTTCCAGCTGCCTGAGGACACAGTAATGCTTTTAGATGCCTCACAACACATACATTCCCTATCGGCGTCTTTGCCTTTGCGGATGATATCACCCACCTAGAAGTATGCCTCTGGGAGTGCTGTGTTCAGTAATCTCAGTAGCGCATTCTGTAAATGCATCATGCTGTAGTGTGATAGGGTAGTTAGGTGTAAGTTCGATTCCCAGGCCTGCCAGATGTGTGTGCGTGTGTGTGCATGCTCCCGTCTGCCTGGGGACTCAGGTTATGCTTTTAGACGCTTCACAACACAGATGTATCCTACTGACGTCTTTGTCTTTGCGGATGTTGACATGCTCCTAGTAGAATGCCTGTGTGTCTGCTGTGTTTAGTAATCTCGGTAGCGTGTTCTGTAAATGCGTCATGCTGTAGTGTGATAGGGTAGTCATGTGTAGGTTCGATTAGCAGCCCTGCCACATGTGTGTGTGTGTGTGTGTGTGTATGTCTGTATCTCTCTCTCTCACCCACCCAGACAGTTGTATTCCTCACACAGGCCAACAGCTGCTTATCCACACTAATTGGTCTATCATGTACCATATGTGTGCGCCGGTATTTGCGCTTTCCATCAGTGGCAGAGCTCACGTACATGTCTGGGGGACTGGACATTGTTACGGTGACACTGCATAACACCCTGAGGGACACATTACTTTTGTGTCTATTAACCTTCCACATTGACATTCACAGGGCATACGTTGTCATTCACATTTGTCGGAGTACATGCGTGTGACTTGTACATGTTTTCGCATTTGTCCTGCTGTCTTTCTTCTCACCTGTCCACCTAGTATCACTAGTTCTGTACATGTATTTTGGACAGGTTACCTTCATACCCCTAACCTGTACACATTATGGGTAAACACCCTGACGTTTGACCTTTGCCCTTGTTACATTTGTCATAGTGATGTGCCTTTCTGGTAAATTGCTGGCAAGGCATTGCAAACTGTACGGTAGATAATAGTGACTGACATTTCCATTACATGATTAGTAACACTCATAACCATCCGTATTCATGGGTACGCCAGTATTCTCACAACGTTCTGACTTTGTCTGGGGTATATCTAATATAGTCCCCATTTGTATTTCATGTACTATGCCTTAGTGCAGCTGTGTTATTCTGACAGTTTGCCAGTTATGGGTACCATCTTGGTACTTTTGTCCATCCATGATAATCGCCTACATGACACTGATATAGGGCCCTACATATTGCCAAAATGGTTTCCGCAATATCCAGTGGATGGTTTGCCCCATTATTGAGAATATAGGCGCAAAGCTATACCATCTATCCCACGGGCGGACCTACGAAATCTCTGCCAAACAACACCCAGGGCTCATTTCTGCATACCCATGATACCTGATAACCCTACAGTACCCATTACACATGTTTAATGTGCGGTACTGAAGTGTGGAGGACACTTATATGCACTCTCTCCGATATCAGTTCGTGCCATACATTCTATATATGCACTCCCCACTCTACGGATATCAGTCTGCACGTCATACATTCTATCGACATCGGTCATCACCCATGCACCTGATACTGTTGCATGTACAGCTATTTCAGTATTTGCTGCGGTCACTTATTTTGCATCAATGTCGGTTGACACTACGTGAAACAATTTTTGGAGTCCTGCAATGGACACCTATCTGCATGTTTAAAGTGTAGAACTTGCTGGACTGTCACTTTCTGGCCAATGGTTTGGAATGCTGCGTTTATTCACCTTTCCTGCATGTCTGTTTGCTCACCCATATTAGATATAACGTGGCTATTTATGTATATGTCATATCTACAGGACATAAGTCTGTTGTGTATACATATACATGTACATTCCTCATTTCAGTAACTTCTGCTTTGGTTTACGCCTGTGGATTATGTGTATACACATATATCTATATCCATACCATACCTTTCCAAAG
>NC_056749.1:523298273-523304292 GCF_019279795.1 Protopterus annectens | reverse complement strand
GGGTAGTAGTAGTTAGTAGGTTTAGAGTATTTTAGTTAGATGTATGCTATGTGCATGCATGGTGGTATATGAAAGATTTAGTGTAGGGTTAGAAGTAGAGTTTAGTTTAGGTTAGTAGGGTTTTGCTAGTGTATGTATGTAGTTTATTTAGTTTGTTTGGGTAGGTAGTATCTAGCTGGCGGTGGGTGGGTCAACTATGATGGTCTCGAAGTTTGTGAATTTCGTGGTATATGCATGCTCGTGTATTGGCAGTTCACAGAATATGTGTCAGTGTTTTAGTATTCGGTTAATAGGGCTTTTATGCTTATAATATCGATCCCCGGTGTCTGGTACAGAAACACAATACAGCAGCGTGAACTGGTAGGGGTTTAACGGAAAAGTACCCTATTTTGTATAATCAGCAAAGGTTAAACTGAGTGACTATGGCAATTTAATATTATTTGTTCAGAATGTGATTGTTAGATTCTGTGACATTCCCAGTTCAGGCTTTTATTGTTTCCTGAACAACTTCTTTTGTCAATTTGATGTCATGTATGCAACATTAGTTACCTTGGTAACAGCTTAAGTATTATGTATGGTCAAGATGGTTTACAAAACCAAAATTCAAGTTAAAGCAATTATATGGCTTGTTATGCACATTTACTTATATGAGAAAATCATCATGTTTCCCCTTGATGTTCAGTACAGTGTATGTCATTTATGGCAAGTTAAAACAGTAATGTTGTTATACACAAGCCCATATTATTGAACTGAGTGTCTATTGTCAATTTAATACTATTTGTTCAGAATATGATTGTTACATTCTGTGACATTTAAGTTCAGGCTTCTATTCTCTTGAACAACTTTGTCAGTTTGATGTCATGTATAAACATTAGATACCTTGGTAACTGCTTAAGTATTATATATGGTCTAGATGGGTTACAAAAACTACAATTCAAGTTAAATGAATTACATGACTTGTTATTCATATTTACTTATATAAGAAAATCATCATGCTTCCCCTTGATGTTCAATGTACTGTATGTCATTTATGACAAGTTAAGACAGTAGTGTTACTATACACAAGCCCATGTTATTAAATCCTGTCTTTAATATCTAAATTCAGCAGACTGCTTCATTTTATATGACAATTATATATTGTATGTCTAGATTTACTAAAATCATACATTGCATAACTATTGTTTTTTTTTTTTGACTGTTGCTTAATTATTTGAGAGATCACAAGGTGTAATGCTTATTCTTATTATTAGCTCCTTTAAAGCATGTTTATACAGTACATAGACTTAAGACACCCTTCTAGTTTCTTATTTGTTATAAGTATATGTCCATCCTTACATGCACACATATCAGTACTTCAAGCACAGGCAACAGTACCCATCCAGTTTTGGCAGAAAACCATTCACTAGTTCATGTGGTGTGTTTCCAAGCTGATTTTAAAATATCCAAACCAATATTTGTCCTGTTAAATTTTACCAGCCTGTTCCATGCAGTGGCCACTCTGCCAGTGAACCACTCAACACACCTTCCACTCCCACAGACATTTCCATGAAGGAAATCTGATGACTTTCTAGCACTTCCCAGCAACCCCATACACCCTATAATCAGCTATCCCTATATGCCCAACACGTCCGAGCAAGCTCACCTCCCAGACCACTGCAAAGGGTTCTGCACAAGACCAAGTTCTCTTAGTCTTTCACAATAACTCAGACTTCCACCCTTATGTAAGTTTTTAATGTGTTTGGACCAAAATACATTTTAAATCATACCTCTCAAGTGTAACTCATTACAAGGAACGTACCTCATTTGGGGTCTTAAAAAGTTCATGTTCCTCGAAATTCCTCAAAGTTCCACATTGAAAGAATCTGTCACACATTCAGTATTAGGAATTTTTTTAAGTGAAATCCATGGTAAATTGAAATTATTCATATTAATTCATTAAAGGATCTTCTTTATAAGTAAAACCAACATATTTTAAACATCCTATGACCTTCCTAGTTGAAGTTGTATGTACGCCATTAGTGTGTGTTCCACATTTTGCCCATTTGTTCCACATTATGAAGGCGAGTGTTCCTCATTTTGGCAATGGAAGGTTGAGAGCTATGTAAAAATATAAAATTGCACTTATTTATTTTTTATCAAGAATCAACTTAATGAGCTACATGAAGTGTTGGGAGACCATCAATATGTGCACATGAGGTATAAAACAGCCCTTTTATTTTATATATATATATATATATATATATATATGTATATATTTTTTTTAAACCAAAAACATTGCCAAGAATCATCTTGGAGGCTCCTCTGAGCCATTAAGCATTATCATCACTCTGTCTCCATTACCATAGCAACCTGGGAGCATCTGTTTGTATTAGTGTGTCTGTGTACTGCATACCAGAAACTCAGAATGCACCTGAAACAAAGCTTCACTTCACTGCAACTTCAAGCCTAAATTCCTTTCCTTTCAGCAAGGTAGCAGCCAGGAAAAGAACGGAGAGCAAACAGATCAACTGACTCAGCAGATGTGCAAACAAACTATTCTCTATTCTCTGCCAAAATATCCCAAATCACAGTTTTATCCATCCCCTTCCCCTGTATCCAGTCTAAAACACCAAATGTCTCTTCCTAATACACAGGCAACAGTAAAGCTCGATCACAAGCTGCAATCCACAGCTTCCCGGAGATGAAAATGGCCAGCTACCAGACACAGCTGCACGCACACACACACACACACACACACACACACACACACACACACACACACACACACACACACACACACACACAAGTATCTACATAATTTATCCACAAGAATCAAAATGCAATCAAAAGCTAATAACATTAACAGTATCTTCCATGGAAAGAAAGGGAAAAATGTCTCGGATATAGGTGACATTCACACACCATGCCAGGCTTAATCAAACAGCACTTGAAGCTATGATACCTGCCATAATTGATATTAACGATGTTTAGACAGAATAATAATTACATTTGTATTAGCTGCCAGACATGGTTGCATCCATGCACACTATATCAGGATTGATCAAACAGCACTCAAAACTATGATACATGCCATAACTGATATTAACTATGTTTGGACAAAATAATAATGACATTTGTACTAGCTGCCAGACACAGCTGAATCCACACACACCATACCTGGACTGATCAAACAGCACTTGTAGCTGTGATACCTGCCATAACTGATATTAATTATATTTAGACAGAATAATGATGACATTTGTACTAAGAGCTTGCTAGCATTATTTAACCAGGATATATGTAACATTTTTAAATCATACTTTAATTGAAGAGGGCATTAGTCGCCATGACAGCATTTTTTTTTCAAAACACTCTACTGTTACCGCTATTATATATCATGGTAATTTGTTACATTTGAGTCTAAACTGTGATGAATGGTACCTTGTTGAATTAGTTAATTAATTATTTAAATTATTATATAAATAAAAATGAACAAGATAAGTATTCATTGAGTTCACGTAGGGGAATAGAAACTTCTATTTTTATATTATATGCTGCTTTTTTTGGCTTATATATGATGTAAATAGTAACCCATCTTGACCTACTTTTGTTTGAGAAGAATTACTGGACTCTTTGAACATTTTGAATAAATTATCACTGCTTCTCAGTTGTTTAAGAAACCCTCCATTTTTTAAATAAAAGCAGATAAGTGATGTACCATATCAGATGATACTCAGAGTTGTAGTTGTAAGAGCTATTTTTTTGGGGCAGCTATCTTGGAATCAGTTTTTTGTTTCTTCTTTCTAGCATCAGTCCAAGGATTTGTTTCTGTTATTCTTTTAAGAGTTGGGGCCATCCATTCCATTTCTTCTGAGATAGACACTATGTTGTTGTTTTTAATGAATATAGTAGCTTCTTAGTAGCTTAAAGATTCTCATCTCATTGGCAAAAAGTATTTTTCTCTTGGGTAGAAAGGCCAGCTGTGCTTTAATGTTGATTTGTTTCAACAGTTTTATTATTGGCCAGACTTTTTTCCTTTGTTCTAGTATTCTGGAAGAATAATCATTGTCAAACATTATCAGGCTTTGAATGTATTTTAAGAGTGATTTTCTCCAAGCAGATTTTAATATTAGTTCCTTGTCCAGAAATGAAAGACTATGGATCTAGCTGGAGTATTTGTTGAGTTAGAAGCACGTTTCCTCAGTGCTCTATGCGCCCTTAAATTCCAAATGAAAGTCCCTCTTTCCAGTCTAAAAATTCAGGAATCCAGATTAAGAATGAAATAATGTCTTCTCCTTCAATGTTTTCAGTCAGACCAAAGTTCCTTATGTTGTTTCTACTTTCCCTGCTTTCTAAGTCATCTAACCTGAAAATTTTAAAGTTTATTTCTTATTTTGTGAAAGAACTTATACTAAGTTGTTACACTTGGTCTAATCCTCTACTGAAATTTGATAATGACATTCCTCTGAAAGTATGGAAGAAATGCAACTTATAGGCCTCTTAAAAAGAGTGACACTAAAGTTCATACTCTTTCTTAGAGTAAAATCCTTTCTACCCAATGACACAAAACAGTGTCAATATCTTTGAGGAAGCTGCTACTTATGTTGAAACAAATTCATCGTACTGGAACTATTCAGCTATAAGTTATTTTAAACAAAAGCAATCCATTCATGCAACATTTTCTATGAATATTTCTGTTTAAATTGAAAGACAATTCAGTTTTCCAGTGGGTTACACTTTCACATTGTAAACATGCGGAGATGCTTTTAAGATCCTCATTACCATATTTTAATACTTTGGTTTACTTTCATTTTGTTTATGTCTGTTTAACTTCAAAATTATTATTGTTACAATAATTATTATTATTATTATTATTAGTATTGTCATCATTTTATTTATTTATTTTATTTTCCATTTCTTTACCGGGAAAGTCCAACTAGGTACAAGTCCATTTTCAATGGAGGCCCGGGGTAAAAAGCTCCACATACAAAATAGACAAAAATTATTACAAAGACAAGTTGGACAATTTGTAAAAAAAAAAAAAAAAAAAAATTCTTCTAACATACTCAAAATGTATGCAGTGTATACAAGTATAGTGACAAAATACTAATGTTACAGTTTAAGGAAAATGCAAGTAGACGTATAATTTTGTCAAGTAGAAGGTTCAACATATAGTGAGATATTAGTAGATAGGAATGTAACAGTTTAAGCAAAAGACATGCAGAAAACTGTATCATTTTGTCAAGTGGGAAGTTTCAAAGTACAGTTAGATGTCTGTTATAAGGTAGAACTAAAACTAAAGGTTATGAGGTAAAACTTATACAGACTAGAAGAATGTCATCATAGTCATTGATATTATTATAACTTGCTGGGTTTTACATTGTTAAGCTCAGGTTAGCCACAAACACTTTTCAGCATGCATTTCACATGCTTGCCATTTCTAAGGCTCATGAGACATTACAAATAATGAGCCTCTCCTAATTTTAGAGGTATGATTTGCATCAGGTCACTTCCAGTTTCAGAATGGCTGTGATATGAGAAGACTGATTTTTTAACTTTTTGAATGATTAGATCTAAATAAATGATGCTTTAGTCATTTTTCGCTAAATAAAGATATAACAATTTAACAACTGGAAAAAATAAAACAAAATATGCATTAATCAGTATGAAATGCATTTCATTACTGCTTTGCTAAATCTCGCAGATTAGTCTGAGTTTATTGATAAACTGACATGAGGGAATCATGTAAATTATGCAGTACCTACAAATAACTGCTTTACTTTTTAATTCATTCTAAAGGGCTCATATAGAAAAGGATGTTATTATTCTACAAGTATCAGAAAAAGGCTACAACTGTTCAGAGTTATTTTAAGTGTTTAGAGTACTTTTTATACATAAAAATGAGCTGTGGTGAATGAGTTTGCCGTGTGGTTATTTTAACTTGTATAGCCTCTTCATCTGATTTTGCTGTAATGTAATCATCTATTTGCCATCAATCACCATCTAGAAGTCACTGATTAAGAAACCCCACTTGAATAGT
>NC_056749.1:523275773-523293273 GCF_019279795.1 Protopterus annectens | reverse complement strand
AACTTTCTTTGTTAAATCCTCTATTTACAAATAATTTGGTAATAAACATAAATCTTCTCTTAACTGTTTATCATTACTAGCCATCCTACTCCGTCTTATGTACTGTCCTCTAGGGAGATTTTTCCTCATAAATGGGGGTAATTGCTATTTTGATGTAAGCAATTAGCCTGACAAAACTCTGCATTTTACTTCTCCTATTTCAAATAGACCCTGGCAACCAAACATTTGCTTTTTATGCAGGGGCCAAAACTAAAAACTGGCCTTTAGCGTTGAATTCCATATTCCTTGCATTTATTTTATTTTAGTTTATTTTTGATTTTGTTAACCAGATAAGTAGTCTGCCCATCAGACTGTTTTCAGCCATGACTCCAGCAACAGTGAAAGCACAATAATGCATCATAAGATAGAGTTGCAGTACACAAAATGATTGGATGTTTACAGAGACGCTCAACAGTGAATAAGTCATGTACAGTATATATAGATTAGTAGGTTCAACGATTTGCATTTAACTATGCTGACAAATAAGAAAGTGAGCTATAGTGAATTTCAGACTCATTACTGACTGTTGAATGTAATATTAGCTCTAACTATACACTGTAAAGCATGTACAGGCAGGTTCCTTTGAAAGTTGTTATTTTAGTTTAGCTCTGGACAGGTCCAAGGTATGTTGTTTCCTTACTTCTGTTGGAAGTGATTCAAAATAACACAAGCTTAGGAAAAAACCCTCAGAATTATGGAACTTCTGAAGTGGTGTCTATATAAGGGATAGGGTTTCTTCTAGATCATCTCTGACAGAATAACTTTGTTGCCTGATGTGCAATTTTGTTTTTAGTGACAGGCATTTGCCCTAATTTATGTATATATATATATATATATATATATATATATATATATATTTATATATATATATATATATATATATATATATATATATATATATATATATATATATATATTTTTTCAAATAGTAGGTTCATGAAAGCAAATATTTTCTACACATAATTTTATCATATATTTAAATATATATGTGTGTATATATATATTTTTTTATATACAAGTACATTTGTTTTTATTTATTATAGGCATGTAGATAGTGGGTGTTTGTGTGTGTGTATATATTTGCACACATATGTGTGCAAGTGTATGCATATATATATATATATATATATATATATATATATATATATATATATATATGTGGATATATGTGTGAGTAAGCATATGCGAATTGAATTTTATGAATTTTATAAATGTTTGCTTATAAGCTTATCAGTATATGAAATGTTGTGTGTTCATGTAATTCAATATAATAATATAAATATATAACATTTTGTATATACACATAGATTTTTTTATATGTTTTATATTTTACAAATTAATATATGAGAAGTCGATAAGAAAGCGTATTCATTCCAGCACATATTAGACTTAAAAAGGATTTGTAAAGTTGTTTCTTTAAAATGATTTGTTTCAGTCTCTTATCGTTAGGCTGTATATGCCTTTAAAAGTAAAGTAATTTCAGGAAATTGGTGCGTTTTTTAAAAGGATGTATAAAAATTAGTCCTTGAATTTTAAACTTGTTTAGTTTCTGAAGAAGTCCTGCATTTAAACGGGACGAAAAACGTATTTTTATTGTTGAGCATTTAAAACAAGTATTAAAAACCGGTGTTTTGCAAGTCCGGCCGTGTTATTTTTTCACTTGTTTCGGAGTTTAAAGTGGTTTGGAATTCGTTTTTCGGAACATGGCAGAGGACACTTTGCAAGGAATGCCGGAGATTTTAAAAGCTACTGATACTGAAATCGATGGAATAAATAAGTTAACGCAACTTATCGCTTTATTGTCTCAAAAGGTTGAGACAATGAATGAGAGACTGGATGTAATTTCTTCTATCCAAATGGGGCAGCAGGATTGGATGAGTGCATCGGATACACAACTAATGCAGTCACAAGGAAAAACGATTCGCAACTAAAGGCACAATCCACAAACAGGTACTGTAATGGGGGCTAATGTTTAAAATGCTCCCAATATTGGGCAATCGTCACAAGTGCTTGGTGCGTTAGGTGGGACATCAACAATATCAAGCTTGAATGTTAACAATAATAATTTAGCCTCTACACAAAATGAGATAAATGTCAATATTGGGAATAACGTACCAGTGGCACCGAGAACGTATACACAAGTGCGAGATAATTCCAGCACAGTACCCACAGGTGAAGAAACACAAATTCCAAATTTGAAAGATTGGTTGATTACACCAGTGGGTCTAAATAGACCGGGATCTTCGAATAGTGAGGCAGGAATGGATCAGAATGACAGTCCACTCTTGTCCAATTTACTTGATAATTTGGACAGTAGTATGTTAAAATTTAAGAAACTTAATCTTGAAATAGAGTATTTTCAGGAGTGCATAAAGGCTGATATAGTCCTTAAGGGACTGAGAACCTGGCGCTACCCTACTGGATTGGTGGCGGGTTCCGAAGACCTAATCAAGGTCTTTAACCAGCAAGGTTTACAGCTGATGCAAATGATGATAAAACATTATACTATAGAAGCTAAAGAACTGGGAGAGAATATTGAAAGAACAGATGTTGCCATAAAACAACATAGTGACTTTAGTCGATATAGATATGAGTATTTAAGGTGTTTTCAAAGCATCGAAAAACACATTGAGAAAATGAGGCATATTAAGATTAAAAAACTGGATAGAGATAAGATGCAATATAATGAAGGTAGAGCATATCCCCCACCTCCATTATTGCAAACAAGATCGAGTGTTCTGGTAGATCAGACCAGATTTAATAACCAGGAGAGTAATACTAGACATAACATGATGTTGTCTAGTAATGAAGATCAACCATCTGGTTTTCGCCAGCAACAAACTGGTAATGATGAATTGGCCAATGATCAAGTGAGGTGAAGCGAAAGAATAAGGGAACAGAATAATGCAGAATTGGGGGCTTCAAGTAACAATGGGAATTCAAATAATAACAATCAGGGTTTTCGGAGAACCAATCAGAAAAAACAATGGAACAAGAGGAAGAATCGGAACAACAGGAGATGACCTATGAGTCCAATGAGGACTTTGTCCCCATATTGGTAAAAAATCGTAAAGGGGATTTTACAATATACAATTACTCCTTTTTCCAGGTTTCAAAACACATGGCAGATACCTTATCCAAGGGCTTAACTTTTGTACCATCATGTAAGATGGACTTAGCCAAAACCATTTGTGATTTGAAATTGTTTGTTAGAAAATTGAATTTGAAAATGTTATTGGGCAATCAGGCACCACATAATTCCGGGTTCAGAGTAGCTAGTGTCTATAATCCACCTTTACAGAACGCTCTCTATATATTTGAGAGGGTTTGCGAATTGGATCTAAGGCAGTTAAATAGGAGTAGGTTTAACTGTGTCAATAATTTAAATCAGGATGAACGGGATGAGCCTGAATGCTTAATGTCCGCTAACATCAGGATCATGAATCCTGACAAAGGTGGAGGGCTGGTGTTTATGGATTTACCAGACTATGAAAATCGCATCATACATATTTTGGAAGGTGATGCTTATATAAAAGCTTCACTTAATGAATATAACAAAGCCAACCAGTTTATAAAATGTTTTCTCAATGAGTTGTTTATAGAGGCAAGAATAGATTTGCATACATTTAATTATTTAACGATTTTGGCCCTTCGAACACCATATATATTTGGAGTACCTAAAATACATAAGAGCCTACAAAACCCACCATTTAGACCTATAGTGGATGGTAGAAACTCGTCCACTTATGCATGTGCAAAATTTGTAGATTCAATTTTGAAGAAATATGTAATACAAGAGTCCTGGGTTTTGAAGGACTCTTGGGCATTTTTAGCCAGTTTAAACAACCTTCCTTATATAGAACAGAACAACTTCATAACAATGGATATTAAAGATTTGTACACTTGTATCCCTCAACAAACAGGGATCGAATGGGTAGTGGCTAGAATGGGCCATCTAAATGCATCTCAAGCAGAAATAACTTTGGTTCAAGAGATGTTAGATATAATTTTATCTTACAACTATATACTGTTTAATAAACAATATTATAAACAGAGGGAATGAGTAGCAATGGGCTCACCATGTGGCTCTAGTTATGCCAATATGGTGTTGTCCCACTGGGAGATCACACACATTTTCACTAATGAGTTGTTTAAGGATGTTGTAAAATATTATGGCAGATTTATTGATGACATCTTTTTGATCATAGAAGGGCCATCAAGTAAAGCCACAGAATTGGTCGATATGATGAACAACACAACTCAATTCTTAGAAATGTCCCATTCGTTTCATAATAATGTTATGGTTTTTTTAGATGTTGAGGTGATAAAAAATAATGTGGACAGGCATTATGAAGCCATATTGTATAAGAAGCCAACATATTCAAATAAATTTCTACATTTTTCAAGTGCCCATCCTTTACATCAGAAACGTTCGGTATTGAAAGGCCAGTTAGTAAGGGCTACAAGAATGATATCAACAAATGAGAAATTTGATAAAGAATTGTTGGTCCTAAAGGAAATGTTTCTTAGTAGAGCTTATCCTATTCAAATGATAGAGGAGTTAGTTCAGGAAGTAACATTGAAGAGAATGAATGGCATTTATGAACCAATACTTAATATTAAAGCATATATCATAAACGGAGAGGACAATTTTAGTGTGTCAAATTTTGATCAAATTGTATCTATATCCTCCCAAAATAATTTAATTCAGCGTGTATTATGAGTTTTTCATCCAATTATGTGGACATAAAGGAAATCATTTTTAAAAATTGGTCTTTATTGAAAGATGAAATGGAACTGAGTTCCATTTTTAATTTCACACCAAAAGTGGTTTGGAGAAAAGGCATTAGCTACAAAGAAATATTTCAAAGGCAAAGAAAATTCATTAATCGGAACATAGGTATGAAACGATGCGGGTGTTGTCCATATTGTTATGTAATAGATGAAGGTAGTAATATAGTTATTAATGCTTTTCAAATTTTGTTAAAGGGAAGTTTTAATTGTAACACCAGGGGTGTGGTTTATGTGGCAAAGTGCCAAGCATGTCCCTCCTTTTATATAGGCAAAACAGATGGAAGATTAAGGGATAGAATATCTGAACACCGTAGAAGCATAACACAGAAAAGAGAAGACAATGCTTTGGCAATGCATACCACAATTTACTCACAACATAAATTTAAATTCAAGATAATCCAGCAAATTCAACAAGATGATAGAGGAGGGCCATTAGGTTTATTATTAAAAAAAATGGAGTTGATGTGGCAACTTAGATTAAATGCTTTTGTAAACCCAGGTCTGAATGATAAATGCTCAATAATGTGCTTGTTGAGGTTGAGAAGTTTGGAGAGATAGATTTTAGAAACTTAAGATATTTATATGTATATATATATATATATATATATATATATATATATATATATATATATAGATATAGATATATATATATATATATATATATATATATTTTTTCAAATAGTAGGTTCATGAAAGCAAATATTTTCTACACATAATTTTATCATATATTTAAATATATGTGTGTGCATATATATATTTTTTTATATATAAGTACATTTGTTTTTATTTATTTACTATAGGCATGTAGATAGTGGGTGTTTGTGTGTGTGTGTATATATTTGCACACGTGTGCAAGTGTATGTATGTATATATATATATATATATATATATATATATATATATATATATATATATATGTGTGAGTAAGCATATGCAAATTGAATTTTATGAATTTTATAAATGTTTGCTTATAAGCTTATCAGTATATGAAATGTTGTGTGTTCATGTAATTCAATATAATAATATAAATATATAAAATTTTGTATATACACATAGATTTTTTTATATATTTTATATTTTACAAATTAATATATTTTACAAATTAATATATGAGAGGTAGATAAGAAAGCGTATTCATTCCAGCACATATTAGACTTAAAAAGGATTTGTAAAGTTGTTTCTTTAAAATGATTTGTTTCAGTCTCTTATCGTTAGGCTGTATATGCCTTTAAAAGTAAAGTAATTTCAGGAAATTGGCGCGTTTTTTAAAAGGTTGTATAAAAACCAGTCTTTGAATTTTAAACTTGCTTAGTTTCTGAAGAAGTCCTGCATTTAAACGGGATGAAAAACGTATTTTTATTGTTGAGTGTTTAAAACAAGTATTAAAAAACGGTGTTTTGCAAGTCCGGCCGTGTTATTTTTTCACTTGTTTCGGAGTTTAAAGTGATTTGCCCTAATTTGACTATTTGATAAAACTCTGTATAAACAAAAATGTTTTATTCTGCCATTTATCCTTATTGAATTAAAACATTCCATAAGGTCAAAGTAATGCATTTGCTTCTTGGCAAGTATGACAAATCTACATACTTTGTTTACTGATGTATACAAGGCATCCGCCCTACTGACGGGGTTTACTGCACATCTACAAGTCAAATGGCACCAGAAATACTCAGTGTAAGGATTTAGCCTGGAGACTCCAACACAAGCAATGATGCAGTATGATGGAACATTAATTCTCCAGAGTAAGGAACAACAGGTAGAGTGGGAAGCATTTGAAGATGATTTGTCACATGGTATTACTCTGGAGCCTTGGGTACGAGACCAGTAAACAAGTCTAGTTGAAGTGGCACAGTAAGGAAAAGAGCAGGAAACAGTGGCAACTCAGATGCACACAATGTTGTGAAGTGATGGCCTACTGGGTTCCCACATGAAGGAGCAGCAGATGAAGCAGAGTGTATCTCAAGAGGTTATGTGATAAGATGTTCTAGAACTTTCTGTAGAATGCCTGCAGGAAACAGAGAGCAAAGAAGATATGCACAGTCTAGTAGAAAATGCTCGACGGGACAGCTTGATTTAAGTAGGTGGATAGACATATTAATATAGCTGAAAGAAAAAGATTACAGAAAGTAAATAAGAGACAAAATGTTAGAAGATTAGTAAAACAGATGAACTTGGTAATCAGGTAATTCACGTGGTCTAACATAAATAAATATGGTACATTACTGTACAGTTAAACTAATAATGGATAAAGTGTTACCACAAAAATATAAAGTAACGAAGGGAACAAGCAGAATGTCACCATGGAAACTTTGAACAGTGAAAACTATAAAGCAACTAAGACAAGAAGTACCACTGTTAGAAGAATATAGACAAGGAAAAATCATCAAGAATACTTGATATGGTAAAAGCCATGTATGGTATCAAAACAGACTAAGATTTATTATACACTAATGTCAATGATAAATTAAAAATATAAGCACAAGGAAAGATGCATCACCAAGAAAATAACCTGATACAGGAAAGTGATATAAAGGAGCTTGAGCTGGACAGAGTTATAAAAATATGGGAATAGATGAATGACCTGCAATAAAAGATGAACAAATGAGAATACGGTTCAGCAAAGAGTACTTACAAGACTAAAACTAGTACTGAAAACTGCCTTGACATGTAGAAATAAAGTCTAAATTAATTTGCTTTTCCTGTTCTAACTTGCAGTTTTGGGGTGACTGCCTGACCCCAAAAAGTATAGGATCAACTGGATATGAAAACAAGAACAATACTTCATGCATATCAAATGATATATAAAAATCATTGTATACCAAGATTATATAGTCGTCACTCTGACGGAGGTATGGGCCTCCTCAAAATTGCTTCTGTGTTTGTTCCACAATCATGGGACTGCATACATATCTGCTGACCTCATCACATCCAAGCATAATGAAAATTTTAAAACACAAGGAGGAGAAGAAGTTCAAGATAACACCTTTGCTTAGTTTAGCAGAAGCATTTCAGCATCAAGTGGGAATGGAAATTAAAAAAGTAGACAAAAATCAGGCAGTTACTGATTGTGCCAAAAAAACAAAAGAATATAAGGAAAGGGATCAGATAAGAAAGAAAACAAAATTCACAAATACAATGGCAAGTACATAGATCTCCTGGAACAACCTCATGTTCACCATGATCTGAAGCAGGAATGGTTAAGGAGAGAAGAATTGAAACGAAGAGATGATAGGCTAATAATGGGGGCCCAGGACAGTGGACTACATAAAATTATTCTTCAACGTCCACTGAAATTGTGGAAGAAAAGGCAAATGCAGATTCTATAAAACACAACTGGAAATACTTGATTATCTTGTTGTTGGGTATAATACACTCACGGCAGATGACCTATATACTGAAGGCACAATAAAGAGGCAAATAATTTGCATTAGGGATTCTGCAAACAGTACAATACAGTAAAACAGTAGCTGAGAAGCATTGGAAACATTTTGGCATGGACTTGCTACGTCCAAGACAGCCTGTACGTATTCATGTAGAACAGGTCGGCCTTGGGTTACTGGCTGGTTTTGCTTGTAGGAGGCAGGCTGTTTGTAAAGGTGAAATTTTTTTTTTTTATTATTATTATTTCCAGGAATAAGTGGGGTATCGTGTTTAGATTGGTGGGGGCATGGCCGTCAGTTGGGGCTGGTCTGGCATGGCTTCTTCTCCCATTTTAGTGTGATATAGGGTAGCTGTGGTTTGCCTTTCCCTTAGGGATGCTTGTTGTGATTGGGGTATTGTATGGATTTGCAGGTTTTGATGGGTTGATGTCCATTAAAGCTGCTCATCATTTGTTTTGTTTATATAGCTT
Organism: Protopterus annectens; assembly: GCF_019279795.1. Classification (NCBI taxonomy): domain Eukaryota; kingdom Metazoa; phylum Chordata; order Ceratodontiformes; family Protopteridae; genus Protopterus; species Protopterus annectens. The sequence continues at coordinate 523,284,590 of NC_056749.1, read as the reverse complement.
TATTTTATAACTGTTCCTTGGTGGAAGTGGATGGTGGCTTAGGGGGACCAATAGGGGTTGCAAACTTGACAATGCATTGCAGAGATATTGGGTGGCATGCTGTTGAGTTTGGTTGGAGATCTGTGCCTTTCTCAGGGAGGTTTGTGGCCAGCATTTTTTCTTTTCTTTTCTTTTCGTCTTTTCTTGTACTGTCTGTGTTTTCAGCGGTTTCCCACTATGGTGGTTGGTGACAGGGCTGCTTTTCTTTGTTTACCTGGTTTTGCTCTGCCTCTCATGGCAGTAGTTGCTGCCTTGACCGATCACCAATATGGTGCAGTTTGGAAGTGATGTGGTGAGACGGCTTCCAGGATTTGTTTTGTGGCATGTATGCTGCAAAGGCACTCATCTTGTAACATTTTGTTTTATAGGAGATTTTATAGTTGCACCTCCCATGTCTACTGACTTTGTTTAGAACATGTTTTGGTATGTTTGGCTTTCTGGTGTTATTTCTTGCTGAGATGTGGGCTTAGGCATTATGAAGAGGAGAAAGAGAAAAATATATGGTAAGTGGGTTGCGAATCTCAGTTTTCTGTCAAGTTTGCATTCTTACACACATGCACTAATGGTTAGGGTGGAGGAGGGTTGGTACTCTTTCTTTGACAGGGCAATAAAATGGGCTGAAGCAACCATTCCACTCCAGTGAAAGGAGAGTTGTGATATAAAGTTCGGGTATGTAAGGGTATATCACTGAAGTGCACTTTAAAATGTATTGGGAGTATCAAGATGTTGAAGGGATTTTGTACATTAGTACTTTTTGAGATGCATACTGTGGAATGTCAAAATGCATACAGTATTTAGTTAGTTATTTACTATATGATAATCAAGTTGACACACACGTGCAATGACTGATGTCAGGTATGTCATAGGCCAAGAGGCAAACAGGTAAAAGTTATGGATACATCACAATTCAAAGAACAAAAACAAACAAACAAACAAACAAACAAATAAAAAGCAACACACTAGCAGCCAACAATATACACAGGGCCATGCAGCCACATCTTTAGTGTCAGGGCTATGTAATAGGCAGGAATGCATATACACAGTGTGAACTACAAAACTGTTCTAAATAAGTGATTATTAAAAATATATATTAAAGACAATTTTGATTCTGCTCTGTATAGCTTCATGGTCCTCATAGATGAAATTATAGTACAGCAAATACAAAACAGTACAGGCACTTACAAAATGTGACTGTTGCTGTTATCTGCTCTGAATTAGTCACACTTGTTTATAAACTGGGTAGGGCGGATCAGTTTTCAAGGTTTATGAGAGCACAATTGTAAAGACTATTTGTCATAGACTGTTTGGGTTTTTGTTTCACATTGTTGGCTTTACTTCAAAAATGTCATTTTGTTTCTGGCAATTCATTGCTATTTTATGGAGTATTGAAGCAGAAGATAGTGAGGGTTTTTTGAGATTCGGATTTCATTTTCTTCAGAGAACTCATGCCGTGTGAAAGAGCCTTTCATTGAGGATCACAGGAAGTTACTAGGCTATTGGCCCGGTGGCCCTTACAAGTGTAGCAAAGAATTTAGACCATGTTCCAAGTCAGCAACCAATGCCCCTGTCCAGTACGGACATGGGTGGAATCTCAGGGGTGTAATTTCTGTTCCTCATCCAGTTATATGGGTTGTGCTTAAAAAACGTTAATGAGGTACTCTGCTTAATGTGGAGTGGGTGTCTATTCCACAGATGTAGTCTTCTCTGGAACACAAAGCTGCCCTGCCAACAAGTCCTATTGATGTCAAAGTTCAGGTTGATGTTACACATGTGGGATACTGAGGGGAGACTGACTTGCAGGTATGCAGAAGTCCCATCAAGGCAGGGTTTGATTTTTGCCTTATATGCCAGACAGAGGTTCTCTGAGGAGTCTGTAGGAGACTGAATAGAGGGGGTATTCAATCTGGTAGGGTAAATGTTTAAAGCCCTGGAATTTCCTGGTGAGGAACCTCTGTGGTCTTTCCAGTGGCTGCATGTGCTTTGTGAGACACATGCTGAAAGGGGTAGTGTACTCAATAAGGGGCCTTATAAGGGAAGAATATAGGGATATTATGACCAACTTGGGCTTGGATGACATACCCTTAATAATGAGTTGGGCCATGTATGAAGCTTTCCGTACAACAGCAGTAATATGGTGGTCAAAAGTCAGTTAGCTATCAGCCTGGATGCCTAAGTCCCTCACAACTGATTGCATGCTTAGGACCTTGCTGTTAATGTGATGATTTGTGGGGAGGACCCTGCTGTCAATGTGATGATTTGTGGGGAGGACCCTGCTGTCAATGTGATGATTTGTGGGGAGGACCCTGCTGTCAATGTGATGATTTGTGGGGAGGACCCTGCTGTCAATGTGATGATTTGTGGGGAGGACCCTGCTGTCAATGTGATGATTTGTGGCGAGGACCCTGCTGTCAATGTGATGATTTTTGGGGAGGACCTTGCTGTCAATGTGATGATTTGTGGGGTGGACCTTGCTGTCAATGTGATGATTTGTGGGGTGGACCCTGCTGTCAATGTGATGATTTGTGGGGAGGACCCTGCTGTCAATGTGATGATTTGTGGGGAGGACCCTGCTGTCAATGTGACGATTTGTGGGGAGGACCTTGCTGTCAATGTGACGATTTGTGGGGAGGACCTTGCTGTCAATGTGACGATTTGTGGGGAGGACCTTGCTGTTAATGTGATGATTTGTGGGGAGGACCTTGCTGTTAATGTGATGATTTGTGGGGAGGACCTTGCTGTTAATGTGATGATTTGTGAGGAGGACCTTGCTGTTAATGTGATAATTTGTGGGGAGGACCTTGCTGTTAATGTGATGATTTGTGGGGAGGACCTTGCTGTTAATGTGATAATTTGTGGGGAGGACATTGCTGTTAATGTGATGATTTGTGAGGAGGACCTTGCTGTTAATGTGATGATTTGTGGGGAGGACTTTGCTGTTAATGTGATGATTTGTGGGGAGGACCTTGCTGTTAATGTGATGATTTGTGGGGATATCACTCTCCTTTTCCATCACTTGCTGTGTTGGGTTGGGGGTATAGAAAATATCACCAGGAGGACGAAGATAGTTCACTTTAACATTACTCTTAAAATTGGGTGAGTGCCGGGGGTCAAGTGGAGTAGGCAGGCGATTGTGGGGTGGGGGAATGCCAGGGGTCAAGTGGGTAGGCAGGCGGATGTGGGGGATTTTCACTGAATATCTCTTTCATTGACTTCACTAATGTGCTTAAATTCCTTCACACTCAGGGTCACAGTTGAGGTTGCTTGTGCTGTTTTTCTTTATTTGTTTCCTAAGAAGTTTGCCGACAGTGTGTGGAGGCCTGCAGCATTGGTAAATATGAAATTGTTTGCTCTGGTTGCAAGGTGATCATGAGGAACATTGGCTTGCTAAGCATGAGAGGTGAGTTCTTACCATCATGCGGGGACCATACCTCCCAGTTCTTCATGATTTTCCCCTGATGTTGCTAGATGAGCAGGGATGCCCCCACTTTGATTCATTTTCAGCTCTGTCCCTGTTAATCCTTCCTAAAAATTGGTGAGTTTTGCAGGTAAGGTGGTAAATTACGCTTATAACTCGTAATGATTTTTTAAATTAGAAACTCGCCGAGGTTCAACTTACCAGTACTAAGACTTTAAAAGTCGCCTTGACTTGCTCTGGATTTGTCCCTGATACTGTTGGAATTTTGTCCCTGATTGTTTGGGAGCTATGATGAAGTTTTCTGGTAATTTTTCCTTGCTGGGCATATGTTGTGGCTAGAGCTGCTTGTACAGCAAGCAGCTCAGGGCACACTCTAATAGAGCAATAGGTAGTTCTGTGTAAATTAAATTTATGTGATTGCACAGGGGTATCTTCGTAGGGTTTGTTTACAGAAATGATCCCAGACTGTTTTGCGAATTAACTTGGTTCATACAGTGTGGTTAGGTCTAGATGGAAATTATGAGGGAATCCAGGTATTTCAATGTTTACCCTTCAGCCACAGCTGCTAGTGTTCTAAAACTGTTTGCTGCAGGATGTTCTTTTAATAGGTAGAGAGGATTTGCAGAGGGATATAGTGGTGCCTGGTTATTCAGGATAAGGGATGTGGGGCAGGGTAATGGCTATACAGTTGATTAAAAACGTGGGCCTTTGGCAGCATTTTGGTTTTTGCTTACAGAGGATTTACAGTTTATTTTTTTTTCTTTTGCAGATGGGCAGCTTCTGCAGTTGTGCGTATTGTGGTCACAGATGGAGAAGTGCACAGTGACAATCAGTTGGTGGCTGGAAGGAGGTGGACTTGAAACTTGTTGGATGCTGCTGTGATGGATGTTTATATCACTGGCAGCTCAATATTATATTGTCCAGGCAAGTTTACATATTCTGAACTATGAAATGGGATTTGCAGTTGTCCATTGTGAGTATGAGTGGTTGAATGAGAATGGTGTTTTTTTGGGATGGCTAGTGCAGCTACTGCTTGCAAGCTTCTCATTGACAACTTGTAACTCTGGTAATGTTGGGTGGAGTTATAGTAGGTACAGTCTCCGCTGTTAACAAGGATGCCATCTCCAAGGTGTGGGATGTTGCCACATATAATCTAGAACAATGTTAATGACCCCCTAACAATTTTAACTAGGAAGCTCAAAAAATGTTTAAGACTGTAATAATGTTTCTTAAAGAATGGGCCGTGTCATGAAATAGTGGTTCTATTTTATTTACCATTGGCATCCATTAAACTGGTAACATGGAAGATGTAGTGGACATTTCTGATGTGGTGTTTGGATGAACATGAACTCTTATCAGATGGGGATGGTGGTCATCAAAAGTCTTGCTTTATGTGTGCTTAGAGGATTTACAGTTTGCTTCCTTTGCAGGTGGAAGTGCAGAGAGCGTTTTGGATGGAGGCCAGAAGGAAGGGATTTGGAATTTGATGAATTATGCTGGAGTGGATGGATTTTGTGGGGTAAATGTGTTTGGCTCTGGAGTGGTGCACAATGATGTGTAGGTAAATCCATGTAATATCTGCTCATTAGTCACACGGGTGTCAAAGGTATGTGAACTTAATTCTGGTTGGTGGTTCATTGGTTTGAAGGGTTGGGATAGGTTTGATGTAAGAGATTGACAGACACTGGCTATTGACAAGATAATCTGTGTTGTGAGGGCTGGAGTAAGTAATGAAGATTGATTAGGCCACAGTTCATGTGGCATTTTCTCTATGGAAGTATTGAAGTTATTCCGAGGGTGTTTTATTGGTCAGCAAATGATGTCATGAAAAGCTTTCTTGCTTCTATTGGGTATTGTGCTATTATATTGATTGGAAATTAAATTTCATTTTGGATATTAATATGTACATTGGCTAGTAAAGCAGGCTGCAGTTAGGTAGGATGGTGTGCAATTGTTCTCTAATAGTTTCACGAGGTGTGGTCTTAGTGTTTTGGTGGTACATTTTGGTAGGTAATGACTTGGGAATCACTGTGAAGCACAGTTGGTGGTTAGGTAGTTGAGTATTTAGCTAATACACAGTGGTTATGCTAGGTTATGCTAGGTTATGAGGTTACAGTTTGTTCATTTAGCATTGGAGAGGGATTAGTGGTTTACTTTTACACAGCTGGCTATTTTCTCTATTTAGATGATCAGGCTATGGAAGGTGTTGACATGGATCCAGTTTGGTTAGAGAGGATCGGGTGGATTGATTGATGCTTGGCTTAATGCCTTTAATGGTGGTTAGGGTAGGTTAACTTTGGTCAGAGAGAGGTAGAACAGCCTGGTCAGGCTGGTGGGTGAAGAAGAGGGGCAGGCTTGCCATCTTCTGTTCCCTCTCTGGTGTTGGATGTTCAGTGAGTTGGGAAAGTAAATTGGGCAGTTGGACACTGCTTGATAAGTAAATTAAGTGGTTCGAGGTAAGCTGTTTATTTGGTCAGATGTGTAATTCAACAAATGGTAAACAAAGTGAGTGGTGAGACGCTGCTTCATAAGTACGTGAGTGGAGTGGACACTGCTTACTGGGTTAGGATGAGCGGGGTCATGCTATCCTTGTTAACATTGCATGGATGTTGTGTTGTGATTAATATCAACTATACCATGTGTCAGTTGTAATTAATAAAAGTTAACAAAATGTTTATGAAAGTTAATAAAGGTTGTCAAACGTCATTCATATGTGATATGTTTATTGAAGGGGACCAGGACAAAAAATTATAGAAAATGATGTTTATATAATAAATGGGATCACCCTCTGCCAACAGTTGAAAAACAGATGTGAGAAAACAAGATATAGTAGTCCATGAAAAAAGACAAAAGAAGCACTGATAATTGAAACTCCTACACTAATTGATTACTGTTATTTATGTACAGAGACACACAAAGGCATAAAATACTAGGCTTTGCAAGCAGAAACAAGGGTGATGTGGAAGAAAGACACCCAGGCAGTTCCAGTAGTAATAGAATCAACAGGTCTAATAGAAAATAAAGAGCAATCTTGGTTAACATCGAAGACTAAAACAATGCTAATTTCATGAACTGTACTCATACAGTGGCTTAGGATTGGGGTCTATTCTTGTCATGGTATTATAAACCCAAAACACGTGAAGAGTGAAAAACAAGAATGAGCAAGAATAGATCTCAGCGATACCCCAGTGTTAAGAGTACTTGGTTCAGAGAGGGAGTTACTGAAACATACTTGAAATATTCGATTTTAATGGTAACATTGGAATCATTTTACTGTAGTATTTCCAAACATAGGTTTGCTGAGCTTGAAGCAGAGCTGTATTGTTTAGAGTTTCAAAGTAACTGACCATATTAACAAAAATGTGTTCTGTGACATTGGAGTCATTTCATGTTATTAAATATGGCATCACCAGCAGCAGAAGAATATAAGGCAGTAGTGCTACTAAAAGATTTGCAAAATCTATGCTGTTTATCCTAGAGGAGGCCATAGTTATTTATGTAGTCAAAGAGTTACTTCTAATCCAGTTTTTTCAAATATTTTAGTTAAATGACAAAGATGGCAATGGGCCTATAATATTTACATTATTTTGGGCAAATTCTACACTGTAATTAAGACCTGGATCAAGTTGAGTGAGAGCACCCCATTAGTATAGTGTTTCAACACCTGCTACATATTCAGACACACCAACTAGATGAAGACTCTCAAGGTGGCTGGGTCTCTGTATTCATAAAACAAAATATCACCTCCAGACTCGGTAAAGAGTATAATGACCTGGACCTCCTCCACATATAACTTTCCAGTATCAAACCCATTAGCACACCACAGCTAACTACAGTACCCACAATCTGTCTCCCTTAACACATGCCTCCTACCTGACTTGCATAGAGTCCCTCTGTATAAGAGCAAACATCATTCTCCTATGGGACTTAAACTTCCCCTCCATCAAGTGGGAGACTTCTACATCCCCAAGCATGTATACCCACAGATCTCTGGACATCATCAATACAAACCCACTGGACCAGTTAGTCCACACCTCAACAAGGGGAAACAAAATCCTGGACTTTGTCCTCACCAATACAGGGCAGCTCTCTTCTACAAAAGTTTAACTCCCTCCCTATTGCAACTGTACCAAAAACAGTGATATTATCTGCAAGAATGAAGCTAGAAGCATCCTCAAATACCCTGGTATTCATAGACCTTGCAAAGGCATTTGGCTGCATCTCATACACAAGAATTATTGATAAACTGCCCCAGGTAATTGTTAGTCCTTGTGTAACCCATTAGATAGCAAACTTGCTCACAAACGGAATCCAGGAAATTAAAGTAGGCCACTCTACCTCCTCCAAAAGCCCTGTTACTAATGGTTTACCCCAGGATTCAATCCTTGGGCCATTCATCTTTGACATTTACTTCTTGGAGGTCAAAGGTGATATAAAGGTTTTGTGGCTGACCAACACTGTTGGAGACCGTGAACCCTGGTGCCATTATAAACACTCCAGGGGATCCAAGAGGGCCTTTTGTAAAGAAATGGACAGTGTCATAATCATGGACTAAAACTAAATGCCATTAAATGTATTATAGTCTCCTGTGGCAAGCATGGTGTTCCCTGTAGCTATCACATCAATAACATATCCATGAACATTTATTCAGTAGTTAGAGACCTGGGAACCTACGTAGACAACAAATAGTCTTTTGATCACTATGTACCAACTACTGTAAGTAGGTCATTTTCATTACACAGCTTATTAGTAAGGGTATTGTGTGCAGGTCCAGAGATGTGATCATTCCTCTGTATTCTGCACTTAAGACAATCGCAACTATAATGCCCACTTTTAGTATGTACCTGTCCAAACACTTAACTTGAATGACCAAAACACTTCCTCACCAAGAAAATCAAGGGCCTAAAGCATAAAAAACTACACTGCAGTCTCAATGTCTTGTCCCTTTCTCAAAAAGGCTAATGAGAGGCAATCTCTGCATTGTGTACAGTGCCTCGAATATTCTACCATTTATGACCTACTGTAAGTCTACAAGTTCAATAGTGGAATAAATACCCTCTCAAGAGATCTTAATCACTTGTTTAACATAAACAGAACATTTTGGAGGGGTAGATCTGTATTACAGAGAATAACACTTTTGGAACTGTCTTCATCTCCACGTAAAGCATATACTTTTCAAACATAATTTGGATGAATGGAAGGGCAACTGCAAATTCACTTCTAGTTTAGCAGCTCTGTCCCTTACGGATAGGGGTAACATGTAAATGTTCTTCCTCACTCTGCGTTATTTGTACATGTAAATGTTCTACGCAGCTCTGGGTTCCTTGTACGTAAATTACAAGGACTAAAAACTTCATGGGACT
>NC_056749.1:523230773-523270773 GCF_019279795.1 Protopterus annectens | reverse complement strand
ACCCTAGCCCAAAGGTTCCTAGAATTCATAAACTCTAATGCGATGGAACAACTAGTCACCACTCCCACAAGAGGAGATAATATACTAGACCTGATCATCACAAACATGGGGACACAATGCTCCACACCGGAAGTATACCCCTCACTGGTGAGATCAGACCATAAACCAATCTCAGTGGAAATCCACATCCCGCCCCCACCCCCAGCACAAAAGACCACAGTGAGGAACTTCTCAAAAGCTGACCACACTTCTTAAGACTGAAGTGGTATCCTTCAAGGCCCCTGGGCCAGTGGAATCCACAGCCCACACCGCTGAATTCTTTATAAACACTTTATAAACGCTTTCTACGGACACCTTCAAGAATGCATGGATCATGCAATCCCAAATAAAACCAAGACCCTTTCTCCCAAAAGCAGGCGTCCTGTCTGGTGGACCCCAGCCATTAACAAACTTTACAACAGGAGGAGGAAGCTACTACAGGACAGAACAAAATCCCAAAAAGGGAAGGCATCTCTGATCAGTACTAGCAAAAAACTACAATCACTCATAAAATCATCCAAGGCCAACTTTGAGAGAAAAATCGCAAAAGACACTAAAGATAATCACAAGGCCTTCTTTAGTTATGTTAGAAACCTGGGTGGAAACTCCCAGATATGCTCATAGTTAGTTCAAAATGACAAAAAATACACTGAACCCACAGATATTGCCAACATACTGGCAGACAGGTTCAGTGCTAATTTCTCCCCCTCCCCCCCAAAAGGAGATATATGAATGTAGCCTCCCTGACATCACAGATGCCCAGGTGAGAGCCGCCCTCTCCAAAGCTAAAAACACAGCATCAATGGGACCAGACGGTGTCCCGGGTTGCGTGCTACATGAACTCCAAGAGGAACTAAACCCGCACATAAGGCTGCTGTTTAAACTTAGCTTTACTACAGGATACGTACCCAAAGAATGGCGTACAGCAACAGTGGTTCCACTCCACAAAGGAGGTGCTTCTACAGACCCTAGAAATTACCGCCCCATAAGCTTGACGAGCCTGGTCTGCAAAGCTATGGAGAGGATCATTATGGAACTCATAAACATTGACATTGGGGACCTACAGACACTTGATCCTACCCAGTTCGGCTTTGTTAAGGGCAGATCCTGCCTTTTGAACCTGGTCGACGTTTTTGAAACAGTTACTAAGGCCATTGATGAGGGTAAGGCAGTTCACACAGCCTACCTTGACCTTGCGAAAGCCTTCGACACAATACCCCACTCGGGCATCATAGACAAGCTCACCAGCTTAAATGTAAATCCATATGTCATAAGATGGGTTGCAAACTGGCTAAAGGACAGAACCCACAAGGTCAGAATTACTGGAGCCATGTCAGACTCTAAGCCAGTCACAAGTGGTGTCCCACAGGGCTTGGTCCTGGGACCCCTCCTGTTCGGCATTTATTTTTCAGAAGTACAAGCAAACAGAGGAGGACTGTGGCTGACAAAGTTCGCAGATGACTGCAAGCTGGGCACCATAATTGATACTCCAGTGGACACTAGCATCCTTCAGAAAGGCCTCACAGAAATGGATAACTGGTGCCAGAGCCATGGCCTTAAACTGAACGCCAAAAAATGTATAGTCATACCCTTTGGGAAAAACAAAGTACCCACAAATTACCACATAGGTGGTAACCCATTAATTATGGAAGAAGTAATCAGGGACCTAGGGACCCAAGTTGACAGCAACCTCTCATTTGACACCCACATTGCCAAGGTGGCTAGGAAGACCTTCTATATTGCCCACCTTATCATGAAAGGATTCACAAGTAGATCAAGAGAGGTCATTGTGCCCCTATACTCTTCCCTTATCAGGCCCATGATTGAGTACAATGCCCCATTTGGTATGTACCTTACCCGACACCTGCAGCAGTTAGAAAGACCCCAGAAGTACCTCACCAAGAGGATCAAGGGTCTCAAAAATATGTCATATGCTGCCAGACTGAAGAAACTCCAGCTCTATTCAGTCGCATACCGCCTACTCAGAGGAGATCTATGCCTGACGTACAAGGCCATGTCCAATCCAGAATTAATGGACATGCTCCACCTGAAAAAATCCAAATCCACCAGAGCCATGAGAGCGAGAGACTTGAACCTCAACACAGAAATAAATTGACTTGCTGGTGGGACAGATTCATAACCTAGAGGCTCCCTACACTCTGGAAAAAATCCCGGTCCATGTTAGGCAGAGCCCCTCACTGACTCTCTTCAAGAGAAATCTTGACGAGTGGATGGAAAATCATAGGTTTACCCCGGGAGTCATGTCTGTGTCACTACTAGACAGAGGCACAGTAAACTAAACCCTAAATGGGCACAGTATTATCATTCCAAGGGGTGGCGGAAGCCACACACACACTCTGGCTAGGCTTATAAATGCCCTAGGGCAGATAGCCTAGTATGAACCTATGAACCTATATATAGATATATATATATATATATATATAGATATATATATATATCTCTGTATATATGTGTATACATACACACACCACACACATATAGAGCCCTTCATTTGTTCGAACTTTCAAATGTTCGAAACTCATTTGGCTGACACCATATAATCAAACGTTTGAAAGGCCAACAAATGATAGCGGAGATCCCGCTGCAGTGCGGAACTGGGAGATACCCCTTTCCTGCACTATAGTGCAATCTCAGACTGAGAATATTTAAGTAGCAGGGGGGGTGGGGGGCACAGGGGTCTTGCCCCTCTGCATAACACAGTTTTACTGTGTTTACAGGTAGGTAAATGGTGCTATTTCAGGATTTTGGTGTTTCAGAATATCGATCATATGGTGTCGGCCATATGAAAGTCGGCATTCTAAACGGTCGACATTCTAAGGTAGACCCAGTTATTTATATATACATATACATATATATATATATATATATATATATATATATATATATATATATATATATATATATATATATATATACACACACACACACACACACACACACACACACACATGTATCTCTCTCTCTCTCTTTATATATATATATATATATATATATATATATATATATAATATATATATATTTGTGTATATATATATATATATATATATATATATATATATATATATAAAATATACACATACATATGTATGTATGTGTGTGTGTATACATATATATATATATATATATATATATATATATAGCATGCGGGTTTCCATCAGCAAAATGTGCACATTTCTTAAAATGAAAAATAGAGCTGTACAGGTACTATCTGTAACATCAAAGATGCAAGGACAATTGTAAGGAAACTATGCATAAATTCTGTCCCTTAATATAATTAAAATATGGCTGAAAATCAAACACAGGTGTCAGCCAAGCTATAGGAAAGAAGAGATTGTGTAGCCCAAGTCAGAAATTAGATAATGATAGATTTTATTAACAATGGAGAAGTGGACTGGAGGCCCAGAGAAACAGCTATGGAGAAAATGAATTTATCTACGACACAATTTTCCAGAGAAAGAGAGTAGAATCTTTTTGCCTGGAGAGCACCCGAGTCAGACATTGAACCTGATTCAAAAAGACTTGCTCTCAGTGTAAGTGACTTACTCCATCATAAGACCTATCTATAAAGGAAGCATACCCTGGAATAAGTCACTTACACTGATAAAAAGTCTTTCAGAATCTGGCCCTTTGTAATTTTAAATTGCATTTAGTATCAGAGTTGTTTAAAGTAAACTGGTATGGTGGAGATAACTTAACTTGGCTATGTAACAGGAATGGGAACTATGAATTTCCAATAGGAAAATGTAGAGGCGGTAAGGAAACTTATCAAATTCTCTGAATTTTTGCTAACTATTTTGAGTTGACTCCCTACTACTATACATATGTAAGGGTTAGATCAGAGAATGTTCCATTTCTTCTCAATACTGCATCTAATATCAAAATTCATTATTAAATTCCAATAGCATAATAGCAGATTTAAAAGCTGGTCAAACACTTTTTGGGCCTGGCTTGATGACTTAGAACATTCACATGACACCTTGCCAGCTTGGTGGCATAAAGAGGGATACATCCCTGACTGCTGTGTAGGAGACCTGGGTTTGATCAGTGGTCTGGAAGACTGACAGTGCTGGCAGGGATGATGGGCAGTGCATATCATGCAAAAGATGGACAGGGAGATGGTTCCCAGCCTATCATCCCTTATGGTCCAGTACCAAGGGTCAGCATTCTCAGAGTCTGAAAAGCAGTGACTGATGTAGGGAGAGGAGTACACTGTGGCTGTCCAAGCTGGTGATGGTAGTTCCTGTCCTGCATCTCTAGGAGTGCTCATGTGTGGACATGGGGTAGTATTGTCATTTCCTGCTGAGATGTCGGTATGTATATTACCTCCAAAGGACAGGCTAGGGCCTTAGTACATAAAGATCTTACTGCTGAGATACCAGCAAGTTCACAAACTTCCTTGAGGTCCAGTCAAATGATGGCTGACTATACAGGCTCCAGCCTTGGCAAGTCTGAGGATGATCCTGACACCCAGAAAATGAATGGGCTTGTGTATGACTGGGTAGGTCTGTGGTCTTCGGGCTGAAGTAAGGCAAAGATAAAGAAAATAATAGTTCAGTACACAATTTGCTACAATTACAATCACTCTCACAAATTTGATTATGTGAAAGATGCCCATGAAAGTGAAGTGCAGCATAGAAATGGAAAATGTTTTCGAACAACTAAAGGTCAGATATGGCCTGATATTAAGTCAACTATTCTTATTAATTGACTTAATAGTAAATTTCTCCCTGTATAACCAACAACTCTTCCACTGTAAAAATTGCTTGTATCACCATTGTGCATTAAGACTTATAGTGGTTGTTCGGAGACTGAAGTCTGCCCTCCTTTAGTACCACAACTGTATTACTGCTGCCATTCCTACTAATAATTTAGTGGTTTTGAATCACACTGTGGAGTAATTTCTGTTGCCCAGTTGTTGCTCACCTCAACACTCTTAACATTGCTGAAGACTAGGTCAGGAAAGTTCCTTTTACTATCTGGATTTTTCACTTTCTCCTTATACCATGCATCCACTACAGATATGATGATCTCCTTCCCACTACTGATTCTGGTGGTGGGCACCGCTCTCTTCACTGCTGAAAGACTGATATCTCCCCTGACTGTACTCCTTGTTCTCATTTCCCCATATTATAACACTGAGTCTTAGCCTATGGCCAGCTGATTTACTAAAAGATCTTATAAGCATGCCCTATTGGCCCTTGCAAAATCTAGAGCAATATCTCAGAGAGCATCTCCTTCTTCTCCTCTGTGTCCTCGACAATGCATTTATGATGCCATAGACTGCACTGTAGAATAATATAGCAATAAGCCACGCCTGGGTGTGGGTAATGCAGGATTTACCCATGGTTGGCGTGGTTTGGTCCCGAGGGTGAAGCCCGAGGGACCAAACAAAGACAACTGTGGGTAAATCCCACATTACCCACACCCAGGCGTGGGTTATTGCTATTATACTATGACATTATTTAAGAAAAGAAATAATTACTTTTCTTAAATAATGGCATTGTATAATGCCTCTTTGCTGCCCTTCCGCAGCTGTCTGGTATCCGCGGCAGTTCTGATGTACTCTGCATGCCTACGCAGTACATCAGAGCTGTGGCCAAAAGCAATGGAGAAAGCAAGATCTCCGTTGCTTTTACTGTTCGCTATGTTAAATGGGTTTAACATAGCGAGACAGCTTTAAAATAAGCAACGGAGATGTCCGTTGCTTATTTTAAAGCTGTCTCGCTATGTTAAACCCATTTAACATAGCGAACAAAAAGCAACGGAGATCTCTTTCCGTTGCTTTTAAACCTGTCTTGCTATGTTAAATGGGTATAACATAGCGAGACAGCTTTAAAGTAAGCAACGGAGATCCGTTGCTTATTTTAAAGCTGTCTCGCTATGTTAAACCCATTTAACATAGCGAGACAGGTTTTAAAAAAAAGCAACGGAGAAAGCAAGATCTCCATTGCTTTTTACACACTGTGTCGCTATGTTAAAGGAGTTTAACTTAGCAAGACAGCTTTAAAAAAAGCAACAGAGATCTCCGTTGCTTTTTCTAAACCTGTGTCGCTATGTTAAACTCTTTTAACATAGCGAGACAGTGTTTTAAAAGAGACTTATACTAATGGAAAACGTCTGGGCGACTGGACCTTTTTCCATTAGTATAAGTCGATTTACAACGTGCATGCTGGCCAATCAGAATGCACGTTTTGGAATATTAATGGGGGGGGTCATGGTATAATATATAGCCATTCATCAAACCATCTATGTAACATTTTCATTACCAACAATATCCATGCCATAGTGTCAGAGAGCTGTAGCCCTACCCAAAATAAGCAATTCCGTAAGGTTGCTCACACGCCACACACACACACACACACACACACACACACACACACACACACACACACACACACACACACACACACACACACACACACGCACACACACACACACACACGCACACACAAACACACACACACACAAACACACACAAACACCTAAGAGCAATCTGAATGTTAGTAATTCTCCTACTCACCTAGTCATAGAATATTGTAAGCAACATATTCTTGCAAAAACCCATGCATACATGGACATGATACCCACATTCAGAAGATATTCCAACAAGGAACCAAACAGGAGAGCTAAGAGTTATGAGGTATCAACTTTAACCACACATGTACTAAGCCATCTTTATTACAAAAATGAATATAATGCAAGGGAAGGGCCCTTTCCTATACTGCCATGCTAATTTATTATTGGAGCTCTCAGAAAGCATATTGTGCAAAGCAAGTCCTTCTATTTTTCTACCAAATCTATTTTATGCTATATATTTTCTGACCACTTCTGCTATAAACTTCTCATATTTCCAGGATCATTATCTGGGCACCATTTAAAGGGTCTCTGTTGCATTAGCCTGTCTTCCTGCCTATGTGGCCTAAATGACTGTGGGCCACTAAACTGGGATGCATAATGCTGGACACACTGATATGTGCATGTACTGTAGGATGACTGCAGTGTACTTATTGCTTCATGGGTCAATATACACAGCCTGATTCTGCCTGCAACTTCACTGCTTCTCAGCCTCCACTTGGGGTCACTACAACAGTAGACAGGGCCTCCTCCTCCTGCTGAAGGTGGGTGACCCACTATTTCCTAGACAGTCCCATCTCCTGCTCCTAGCACTCCAGCCTCTGGGTCACAAGTCATTTCTAGATTCTCTGTCTGACAGTCAATGCTGTAATCCTCTACTTAAGAAAGTCAGCAGCTTCCATTTCATCCTCTTAATAAACAGAAGTATAAATATGTTACCTATTGTGATTATGTGAGATATTGTGAGCTATGTCAGGAAAAATAGGGCAGTGAATGTGTAACATATGCCTGCACAGCTAGCTGGAATTTTGTAAAGAATTATGTCATTTGTATATCAAACTGATTTGTACTGATGCTTGTCTTGAAAATGTATTTGCAAAGTTGCTTGTGTTAAAAATGTATTAACAGTGTGTCCTGCTGGACAGAAAAGAAATACACATTTATATCAGACTGTACTGTTGTAAATAGGATACTGGAAGAGAAGAGGTTAATCTCAGTACAGCCAACTTTGAAAAACAGTAAGAAATGAATTTATGCCATAAAGAATATATCTTACAGTTCTGATTGCAGCCAGAGATGAAATGGCTGTGTCAGAAAATGGTTTATTAGCTCCTCTAGGAACAGTGTTTATTGTTTTATAACTTCCAGAAGCTGCAACAGATCTCAGCAAAGCAAATGAACATTTGATTTATGTATTGGGTTCGTGTTGAGCCTATTTTATTTAATTTTGGAGTTGCAATATTAAATTATTTTTACAATCATCATGTTGATCTGCTTTCCTGATTGTCTTGGATTTTGGTGCTTTGGTTGGATTGCATCGTTTGTATTTTGTGAATGATCTCCTCAGTAAGGCTCAAACTGAGACCTCAGTGAAAGGGGTAGCAATGTCCCAGCAGCTATCCCTACCCAGGTTCAAGAAATTTGAGCAGTGTTACAGGATAAATGCAGTTTGGGGGCATGTTCACTGGGAAACCTGGGGACACCCACTTGGTGCAGCACCATGGGGATACAGGACTCCAAAGGCCTATCAAGCAGGCTCCTTACAGGGTGCCTGATAAGTCAGACTTTGAGGGTGGAGATACAAGAAATGTTGGAAATGGGGATAATCCAGGAGTCCAGAAGTCCCTGGCCCTCCCCAGTGGTGCTGGTACCAAAGAAAGATGGCAGGACCAGTTTCTGTGTAAACTACAGAAAACCAAATAGTTACACAAAGTCATATGCTTACCCCATGATTAGGAAAGATGAAGCCTTAGAGCAGCTAGGTGGGGCTAAGTATCTGACCACTATTGATATGACCAAGGGTTACTGGCAGGTGCCCTTGACTCCCCCTGCTAGAGGAAAGGTCAGCCTTTATGACTCCTTTCTGATTATACAAGTTCATAAAGATGCTCATTGGGATGTAAAATGGCGTAGTGACCTTCCAGAGGCTGTTATATTGTATCCAGATGCTTTGAACATAGACTCCAACATAGGGAGGAATGTTATGCAGCAGTAGAAAAGGAATGTCTAGCCATTATATGGGCACTGCAGACACTTCAACCCTATCTGCATGAAAGGAAATTCACTGAAGTTACAGACCACAGTCCCTTAACATGGCTACAATGAGCTAACCAACAAAATGACAAGTTATTAAGGTAAAGCCTAGGATTGCAGGCATATAACAAGACAGTGGTACATCATAGTGGGTTTAGCAATGCCAATGCAGATGGGCTGTCAACACAGGGTATGGGTTAATGCATTCACAGACAGATCATTCCTGTTAACCAACATTTCTCCAGGGTCACTTGAGAAACTAGGTTGAGTCTTCAAAGGGGGAAGAAATGTGATGATATGAGGTATTGCCAAGTATGCCAGAAGAATTAAGGCAGTGGATGTGTAACATATGCCAGCACAAGTAGCTGACATTTTGTAAAGAATTATATGTCACTTGTATATCAAACTGATTTGTAGAGATGCTTGTGTTGAAAATGTATTTGTAAAGTTGCTTGTGTTAAAATGTATCAACAGTGTGTCCTGCTGGACAGAAAAGTAATACACATTTATATCAGACTGTACTGTTGCAAATCTCAGTCCAGCTAACTTTGAGAAATATTAAGACATTAAATTACTTAATACAGGACATAAAGATAGTATCTTACAGTTGTGACTGCAACCAGAGATGAAATGTCTGTGCCAGGGAATGGTTTATTAGCTTCTGTAGGAAGAGTGAAAGTATCTGATCAACAGCTTCTTAATATTTATAAAACCAATAAAAACACTGGTAAACATATCTATAAAAGCACAGTGCCTCAAGCCTGGAACAATCTCCCACCAAATATTTGTAACATCAATTGTACAACCTACTTCAGAACTGAACTTAAATCTACCTTCTTAATTCTAGCTCCTGGCCATGCCAGGATCCTACTTAATCACCCCCAAACACACCCCTCTTTATACCTGTCGATACTATAACTCTTTCAGCCTTCTACTACTTATACTCTCTGTTAATAGCAACACAATCATGTATTTATTACCAATCTAGCTCTGTTTTCTGTCATATTATGACATACTAGTGTAAACCTCAGTCTGATTTCTTTGTCTAAACTCTCATCTGCTGTTCACTCAGCATTTTATTTTGCATATAATTTTCATGTAATTTTGGTTACTGTAAATATGTGTAACAATATAACTGTCATTTTTCTTGATTTTTGTATGTATGATATAATTATGTAATATTCTTATTTTTTGAATGTATGCATGTTAATGTCTTGTCTTAATGTTTTTTTTCTGGCGCTTTCCTCCTCAGGTCTAGACTGAAAATGGGCCTTTGGCTTAGCTGGACTAACCCTGTAAACAAATGACAAATAAAAATTATAACTTCTGGAAGCTGAGACAGACCTTAGCAAAGCTTATTGTGTGTTCATTATTGACACATATATACTAAATTCTGGCAGTTTCTAGCCAAGGGGATAGTATGGGAACCAGAAGTTATATGTCCAGATGTGTGTGATGTCATTCTGTAAGCCAGCTCTGTAATTATATTTCAATACTGGATAAGGTTGAAGTCTCAATGGACTCTGTTTTTGGAACCTGACAAAGAAGGAAGACCCCTCACCTACTTCATCTTGCCTTGCTCTAGTAAGTGAACTAGGGAATAGTAATTCTTTAGACCCATCAGAAAAATATAGTGAGATTGGTTAAGTACTTTTTTTGTATCTGTATGAATCTGTTCATCTGTGTTATTTTAATATTTCCTGTGACCGAAACTCTGGTATTTAGTGTAAATACATACTTAGTATTTTCATGTTATTTTATTATTTAGTATGAAATATATTTCAACTTTTCATTGTGGCTGGTCCTTTAGAAAATATTTTAAAGTTTGAGTGTACTCATATCTATATGATGACTCTATGGCCACTTATGAAAGTCTTACTATATTGGTTAAAGCACTACCATTTGTATCAATATTAATTTCACTCAGCATAACTGGGTATCCTTTTAACAGCCTTAGAGTGGCTGGCTTTGGAGTGTTGGTGGCAGTAACTACCTTATAGTCTGGGCAGAAGGAGGCATAGCTAGTGAATCTGTGCCAGCCTTTCCCAGGTGTGCGTAAATCAAATCTCCAAGAGTGTGTCTGTCACCTGCTTGGAGCACAGATACGAAGCACTGGTTTCACAAAAAGAGTGTTGGAGGACTTGATTTGGGCATCGGCTGAGGACTCAACTGTATAGCTGTGCCAGTGGGGAGTCTTATTGGGGACCTGGAGATACAGTTGTTAGCAGACACAACCCCAGGACTAAATGAAAACCTGAGCATTTCCAGTCCCCTTAAATGGATTATTTAACTACTTGAGCCATCCCCCTCTAACCACACCAGTTAAACAATAAGCCTAGGTTCATGGATTAGGAAACTCCTTAACACATCCTCTGTTCGCCATAACAGTTAAGTAATACACCTAGGTTAATTTTATGCTATTTTCTGATGAAAATCAACTGAAAACTTTACAATATACGAAAGCACTCAAAATATGATTTAAATGAATAAAAGACTGACCAAAACACAGAGAATAGCTTAGCGTGTATGTTACTTCCAAAACAGCAAAAGTTTCTTAAGTTTTTAAATAGTCATTTATACCTTTGCACTAGTGGTATTACAAGATATATAACATATACATATACATATATATATATATATATATATATATATATATATACAGGTTTAATTATCAAAATGTGGAGGTTGAAAATAAAAATCAGCTTTTACACCAAAAGACAACATCAAAATCATGCATACTAATTAGGTAAAAATGTTGAATCTGATGAACTAAGTCAGCAAATTTGCCAATTTTCACCGAAGAATATCGAATGTTATATACATCTACCTGCAAAAGTAGGTATAATTCATAAAATGTACTTCATGTTGGTTCAAGCCCTCCTGTGGGGGGGGGGGGCTGCATCCCCACACCTCCTGCAAACTGTACATTCCAACTCACTCCAAGATTGCATTACAGTGAGGAAAAGAATAAATTTCCCAATCTACACTGTACCGTGATCTCAATTCCTAACACTGGCTACATATAAGCAAATGCACAGTGGCATTCACTGCAAAGGACACTCGCTCAATTGAAGGTTGGAAACATAGGAATTAGCCAACTGCCATTCAGCATTCCCATGTTCGCTGAAGCTTCATTCTTCATTTTGATAGTAAACCATGTATATCTATATATGTGTGCATGTATATGTAGATATAAGGATACACACACACATGTATGTATATATATATATATATATATATATATATATATATATATGTGTGTGTGTGTGTGTGTGTGTGTGTGTTTGTGTGTATGTATATATATTTTGAAGCAAACTCTTTACACAAGTTTTTGGTGTACCAATGGGTTCAGCATATGCCCCTATGTTCACCAATGTTGTTTTAGATGCATGGGAAATGTTATATGTATTTCAGTGTTCATTTTTCAAAGCTTGTAAAATATACCTACTCAAGCTTGATATTTCTATTTTATGACTGGGTCCAGTAGAATTTATCAGTAGCTTTAATGAGTATCTCAATATTATAACAGGATTTCTAAGATTTACTGATTTAATAATTCCTAAATGAATTACTTAGATGCTTTCATTTTTAAAGCAAATAATGGATTCAAATCTAGTATTTATAGAAAACCTATGTATAGTAATAACACCTATTTGCACTAATCAAGTTCACATCCATATCACTAGAAGATCAGCTTGGTTGGGAGGAAGTCATCACATTGGATAGAATAGTTTTGGACTTGGACTCGTTTTTTCAGGAAATCAACAAATTATAAAACATGTTTTACAGCAGGGCTTACCCAAGACATATGGTTGAAAAAGTGGTAAGTGACATTGTGGAAAGTAGGGAAACTGAAATTTAAAACTATTTTGGGCACAGGCCTAAGTAAACAGGGCACAGGCCTAAGTAAACAGGGTGATGACAACACCTCCACCTTTGGAAACTTTATGCTATTGGAATTTAATAATGAATTTTGATATTAGATGCAGTATTGAGAAGAAATGGAACATTCTCAGATCTAACCCTTACATATGTATAGTAGTAGGGAGTCAACTCAAAACAGTTAGCAAAAATTCAAAGAATTTGAAGAGTTTTTTTTTTTTTAAACGGGGGAATGAATAAGAGAGTATTAACTATGGCAGAAGAGGGAAATGCGAAAACTGTAAACCTTGCAAATACATTGTTCAGGCTGAACAACTATTCAGAAACAGCAATAGTATCAGATTTATTAAAGGAAATTGTTCAACTACAGAGGTAGTTTACTTAGCCAAATGTAATGCATACCCATCATTTGACATAAAAAGACAGAGAGGGCATTATGGAAAAGAATTTAAGCACATAACTATAACATTAAAACTAAAAGCAAGGTTCGTGCTCTGTATAAACACTGTTGTCTATGTTCCATCTTTGAAGGTTTTACTTTTGGCATTCTTGACAAGACTACCATTAAGCCTAGAGGTGATGACTGAGAGAACTAATGTGAATTTAAGGTGCTTCTTTGGCAACTTAAACTTAATGCCAGTGCACCACCTAGGTTGAACAAAACTAATTCAATCAAACCTGTTTTGAAATCAAGTGCTGAAAAGTTATGAAGCATTGATTTATTTACTATTTGACTGTTTCTTAAGGAAGTTTTAACTAATTTTACTGCTTTTGTTATTTACAGGGCATAGTTTGTTTTAATTGCATCATGATGTTTTT
This sequence comes from Protopterus annectens, assembly GCF_019279795.1. Taxonomy (NCBI): domain Eukaryota; kingdom Metazoa; phylum Chordata; order Ceratodontiformes; family Protopteridae; genus Protopterus; species Protopterus annectens. Next base: position 523,257,405 of record NC_056749.1, on the reverse strand, counting down.
ATATGTAGTGGTGATTTTTTGTTATTTATTTATGATATGTACTGTAGTTCACTTAAGCAATTGTTCAAATTTAGTTTTTAATACTGGAAGCTCCAGTGTGTGTTCAACAGACACAATTAAGTCAATTAACTTTAAATTGACAGGACATTGAATAGCAGGTCAAATTCTTTAGTATATACATGACTGTGGGTACTTGATCATTTTTTCAGATGAAGTCTCAGGCAGAGACAAAAGTGCTCAATATTAAAAAATGTTGATACACACATTTTCTTTGTATTCATTTATTTATTTATAAGCACCAGCTTCCTTAACTGATATGCTATACCCATGGTTATTAGTTTTTGATATACCCCAGGATTCAATAATGCCTATACTAAGTGTACACTGCTCTGAGTGAACAGACAGCACAGACATAACTCAAGCCTTCTTCCCCCTAATTGTAGTTTCCCTACTGATATTCCTGCAGCTTTAATATTGTTAGGAACTCATACAGGTTACCACAAAATATACATGTACACTTAGTGTAATCTTTCTGAGTGACTAGAAAGCATAAAAAATGTGATAAGAATTTTACTGAATACATGTCATGTTGACTTAGTGTGCACTTAGTGTACGCTTTATTGAATCTGGCCCATACTGTATATAAATCCACTAGTGCCTATATATACCTTTACTGAATTATCATTTAAGACATAGGTAAACATATATTTATATAAAAGAAAGCAAACATAGTCAGAGTTGAAACATTATACATCACATATATTTTTATACAATATTATTAATACAACATTACAAAAATTGACCAATTCCTGCCTTCCCTTAATCCTCCTCAAGAAATATCCAGCATGTATTGTTACCACAATTTCCATTTTTTCTACATAATTGGTTCCTATCATTTTTTAATTTTCCCTCTTCCAGTTATTTTGTCTCTGTTACAATATATACTACTTCAAATGCAGTTGTTTTAAACTTTGATTTCCATTTTCTAGCAACTGCTTTTTGCCAGTCACCAGAATTAAATTTAAGAAGGCCTTACTATGTCTAGGAAATTCAGAAACTGTATCTCCGCAAAATAAATAAATAAATAAATAAATGTCCATAGTTACATCCTTTTCTCACCGAATATGTCTGATGTGAGTACTCTGTATGGAATTTTAAGAGTCTGCCAACTCATTATACTCTAAAAACATATGTTGCCAGTTATCGCTTTCTTCCCCATCACACCTCCAATGTTTGCTACCTACCTGAGGGAAATTTCTGCCTGTTGTATTAAAACACCTAAGCAAATGCTTCCAAGCAAAAATCCTAAATCGTCTAGACTTTGCTGCATGTCTGGGAGCCACTGTTAAGTACTCCCATTGTTCCTTGTGAATTGCTTACTCAATCTCTCTTCTCAATCTTTTCTAAACTCCTCTGATTGATTCCTATAGTTATCATGCAATATTTTATATGCAGTACTAATTATCCCTTTTTAACAGCAGCTTCTGTTCGAGATTCAACTAAAAACTCCATCAGAGCATGCCTTTCTCTTTGGATTCCGGTATCTATTTCTCGTTGCCTATACTTTGATATTAATCCCTTATAGGGAAGACAGTCTGTAGCCTGTAGTCCAAATGTCTTATTTGCCCCTTCCCACTCTGTTACCTTTCCCTATCTATTTATCTTCTCCCAATACCTTGTTTACACTGCCAGTTTTCTCCAATAAATTCCAGCCTCCTCTTGCCTATTCTCTGTACTCCTAATTGCAGTCATCCCTATCAGTATCTCTTTTCTCCATTCGTATTTTGGCTTAGTTCTCAGAATACTTTCTGCTACTTTATGACTATAATATTTTGTATGGCTGTTGCTATTCTCCTAAAGGATCTGCATCTAAAATCCCACTCTCTCCTCCTTTCTTGAATTTTAACCTGGCTTCATTATCATTCTTTCTTCTTTGAATTATAATTTTTTGCTTGTATTATGTATATGATCCTTAAATGTGTAGTTCTAAAATATCTTTTCAAATTTGGAAATCATACACCATCTTCTTCTATTGGAAGGATCAACTTATCCCACTTGACCCTTTCCCTCTCAGACAAACTACTTCAAAACTTTATTAATTACTGTCCACAACTTCTCCTCTGGTTGATAAAAATATTCCTGACCTGCAGATTAAACTAAAGGGACTAAAAAACACTTCCACTGATTGTATCTTGCTATCCTTATCCATAACAAAAAGCTTCCAGTTTCTCAGTTTTTGGAATTCTCTTCCATTTAGTCTCTTAACACATATCCATAGCTGCCAGAACAGAAACCTTATTAACCCATGTTTGTAAATGTTTGTCTTTTTCGGCTTTTCCTGGTTAGGGGTCGCCACAGCAGAACTCCGGTCTGCTAATGATTGGCAGTAGATTTTTTTTTTTTATGGTGCAGAGTTGCCAGTCCGATGCCCAACCTTCAGTGAAGGCATGTCCATTCACACATGTCTTTCGGAGGCCACTCGACCACAGGGAGGACATGCAGACTCCACACAGAAGGCACTCCAGCGAGAATCGAACAGGAGAACCTCTTGCTGAGGGGCAACAATGCTACCGCTGTACCACTGTGGCTTCTATTAACCCATATTTGTAAATACTTTATTTTATCATGTCCCCATAAATATGGGTATTAATGAATCGACTGATGTGTAGGTTCATGGTTTAAAGCTATAGCTTTTGTCTTAATTTTATATACTGAAAAGACTTGAAACTGTCTCAGAATGTCTCAGAATGTTCTGCAACACTGAGATGTCCTTTTTTGGTTTTATCGAGTACAAAATAATATCTTCTGCAAATAAAGCCAGGTTTTCTTCATTACGATACCAGTTATGTCCTTGAATTTCTGAGTCCCTTATTTTGTTTGCCAATGGGTCTTAATATAATGCAAATAACAAAGGTGAAATAGGACACCCCTCCCTGGTTCCTTTGTTCATATACAACTCATCAGAGAGGAACCCTCCCACTTTTATTTTTGCCTGCAATCCCTCATATATTCTTCTAATTAACCTTATTAATTTATCCGGGAATGCAAATGCTTCAATTGCCCTAAATCCCAGTTTACTAAGTTGAATGCTTTCTCTGCATCACGACCCACCAACAACGAGATTTTCTTGTGTGCTGCTTCCCTCTGGATCATCATTGTTCTGTTAATGTTGTTGAATGTTTGCCTCCCCTCCAGAAAACCCCATTGAGCCATATGTGTCAGTTTTGGTAACAGCTTTGCATTTTTTAGTAATTAAAGACATAAACACTTTATAATCATGATTATAACTGTCGTGGGCCTATATGAAGCTCGGTCTGATGGGTCTTTACCATCTTTAGGTATTATAGTTACCACAGATTTCTTCAAGGATGTTAGTGTTTCTCCTCCTTTTAAAATACTTCCATAATTTTATCACTTTCTTCCCTTCTAGCTTCCAAATTTCGACAGCAATTCCATCCATCCCTGGAGAATTTCCTGCAGATCGATTATGCATCACAGTTTTTATCTCATTTTCTCCTATCCTTACTGTTAATTGTTGAGCATTATCTACCTCTAACCTTGACATTCTTAAGTCCTTTGTAAATATTTCCATCTCTGCTTGTTCTTGGATTTACTCATTACTCTGTTTTATACAAATTTGCATACCATTTCCAAAATATCTCCAATACCTCTACAGGATCTCTGGTTATTTTTCTTCCTATGGGCTCCCAGGTTTAGCAACGACCTTTTGTACTTCACTTTGCTTAAGTCATTCTGCTAAATATTTTTGTTCTCTGGAGTTTTAAATAAAACACAGTTTAACAGCAATCATTCTAAACATGTGTATATTATCTAGAGCCTCCATTATTATCTTTTTTGCACTCTGCATCTAAGCCTGTTCTTGTTCTGTGAGATTGCCTTATTCTGCAATACATTACCTTTGTCAGTCATTCGAAATAATTCTTGTTACATCTTAACTATATCTCTTTTTCTTTGATTTCTATCCTATTTTTAAACCACACTTTTATTTTATCCAACTCACTAGCTATAACCACTTAAGAAATTTCTATGTCCCCTAATAACTCTTGAATAATTTCCAAAACCCATTCTTTAAATTCCTCTCATTATAACAGGTAGGTGGAGAAGCACCAGTATCTCTTTTGTACTTCAATACCCTCACTTTTATCTTAGTTGTTATCGGTGCATGATCTGAAATAGTTATTGGCTGCGCATTGAAGTTTCAAATAAATGCAAATGCTCCTGTGAAATATAGTTTCTGTTTAGCCTAGTCCAGTTATTGTGTCTCGTGGAATAACATTTAAATTATCTCGACGTTCCTTGTGCTGAATTCACATCTTCCATACCAAATGCTTTCATAAATTTCTCAGGAAAGCTACTCTGTTTTTGTTTTATTTTCCCTTCTAGGTCCCCCAGATATATCCCCAGTGTTACAGATAAGTTCCTGTCCCCACTTATAAGTAGTATTCCTGCTGAAAGCTGATTATTTTTCCTAAAATTTTCTTAAGCTTCAGAACAGCAGTTTTAGGCGAAATATAAATATATATCAGCATAATCCTCCTAACTTGCCAATAGTCCCATACTACCACAAATTTACCATTAATATCTGTTTCCTCTCTTCTATTGCTACTGGACCTCCTCTAGCAATTAGAATAAGTTCTCCACTTTTCTTTTGTACTTGATACTTTGCTAAATATCCCTCCTGAAATCCTTTTTTTATCAAATTCATATGTTCATCTATGTGTGTGTCCTGTAGAATTTTTACTTGACCTCTGCATTTCTTAGTATCATTTAATATTCTCTTATTGTCAATACCTGTGAGGTCATTCCCATTCCAAAATAATGTGTTTAGTGTAATCACTATGAGAAGTTATAATTCCCCACCTATTATATATAACGGCTTTTTAAATGTCTATTTCCAGCTTTTGTGTTACACGATCCCACTAGTGTTTAGCACATTGATGTTTTATACAGTTGTTTCTTTTCAGTTCCATATGAACCTATCTCACATTTTAGAAGAACTTTTGTTTTGATGAAAACCCTCAAACAAAAAGCCACACACCCAGAATACCCCAGACCCTACTAACAAAAACAAAGACACAAAAAGTACAGTTGTGTACACTTACTATAAATGTAGATGTTTGAGTGTATTCACTGCTGCAGTCATCACACTTGGGTTATCCTGCCAGGGGTAGCCCTCAGTTGGCCCGAATACCAGAGGCTTAGTATTTTGTATTGGCTGCTGTTGCTCCAAGACTGACGTCAGGTCATCAGTGGTATAAAAGCAGGCAGCCAATGCCATTACATCAGTTTTTCTTGCCCCAACTGTCAGAAGCCCCCAAATAGGGAGCAAGGTTATAGTGGAATAACACCACCAGTAGAAAGTAAATACCAAAAATTCCCTGTAAGGAGAGGGGAAGAGAGAGAGAGAAGGGGATGGAGGGTGGGAAACTAGGACTGCAGCAGTGAATATACTCAAACATCTACATTTATGGTAAGCATACACAACTGTACTATGTTCTTTGTGTTTCACTGTTGCAGTCATCACACTTGGGTTGATTCCCAAAACTGAGGAAAAGGGTGGAGGGAGTCCAGAAGACTGGGGGCTGGCTAGGATGCCTTGCAGGACTGCGGTGGCAAAGCCTGCCCTGGATTTGGAGAAGATAGGCAGGTGGTAATGCTTGGTGAATGTATAAACAGAAGTCCATGTTGCAGCCTCCAGGATTTCCCTGGTGGGGACCCATCTGAGAAAAGCTGCAGAGGTGGAGATTGCCCTGGTGGAGTGCATCTTGACCCACTTTGGTGGTGGTTTCCCATGCTGTTTGTAGCAGAAATGGATGCAGTGTGCTATCCATTTGGAGATTGATTGATTGGATATGGGCCTTGCCCTCTGCCCCTGCTGTGAAGCTGACTAGCAATTGGTCAATTTTTCTAAAAGATTTAGTCCTATCCAGATAGAATCTGAGCTGTCTGTGCACATCTAGAGAGTGCAGAATCCTTTCCCCCTTGTTTGGGGGTTAGGGAAAAAAGGTGGGCAAATGAATGGACTGGTTGAGAGCCACAATGGCACCACTTTAGGCATGAAAGATGGGTTAGTCCTGAGGGAGACCATGTCAGCATGGAAAATGATGAAGGGCTCTACAGCCATGAGTGCTTGTAGCTCTGAAACTCATCTAGCTGAAGTGATGGCCAGAAGCAAGGCTGTTTTCCAAGAGAGGAATTTTAACTCTACTGAAACTGCAGGTTCAAAGGGAGGTACAATGAGCTTTTCCAATGCAAAGTTAAGGTCCCAAGGTGGGGTAGGAGCTCTTCTGGGTGGCCTTAAGTTGTTAGCCCCTTTTAGGAACTGTTTGATGAAAGGGTGTGAGAAGAGAGGTGGCTTTGTGCTGTAATGAGCAGAGATGGCAGAGGCATGAATTTTAATAGAAGAGAAGGATAGACCCCTGTGTAGTAGGTCTGCTAGGTAATCTAGGATGAGGGAGGGCTGTGCTGTTTCAGCTCCCTTAGCCTGGATCCAGGGGCAAAACTTTTTCCACTTGTCAACATAGGATTTTCAAGTGCTGGGGTGCCTGGCCTCATGTATAACATCTAGGACTTGTTTGCTTATGCTGGCAGCTTGAGGAGAGGTCAGGGAATAAGCCAGGCTGCCAGGTTGAGGGTCTGCAATTGGGGATGCATGAATTCTCCATTCGTCTGGGTCAGGAGTGTTGGGATTTGAGGTAGGTGCCATGGTGGCAGGGGTGACAGGCTGCACAGTAGTGGATACCAGTGCTGGCATGGCCAGTTAGGGGCAATCAGGATGGCCCTTGGTTTTTCCTCCCTTATTTTGAGCAGTACCCTTGAAATGAGTGGTAGAGGCGTAAATGCATAGACCGAGAGGTTTACCCATTGGAAGGATACAGCATCCACTTTCCAGGCCTTGCTCTGATGTTTCCTGGTGATGATTTTGCTGAGCTGATGACTGGAGTAGGAGGCAAAGAGGTCCACCTTTGGGGTGCCCCATTTCTGGCTTACAAGGCTGAAGGTTCTGTGGTCTAGCTGACAGTCGTGTGGGTCTAGCAGGTATCTGCTTAAGTTGTCTGCCAGAGAGTTTAGGGAGCCTGGCAGGAATTGTGCTAGCAGGAGTATTTGCATGTCTGAGGCTGTGTGCCAAAGGGTCATGGTGAGCCTGCAGAGAGGATAATAGTAAGTCCCTCCCCGCTCGTTGATATACCACATCACTGTGGTGTTGTCTGTTTTGATCAGTAGTGGCCCTGGGGAGAGTAGGGGGTCTGAAAGCTGCCAGGGCATGCTGAACAGCTAGCATCTCTTTGGTTGATGTGCAGATGTATTTGATTTGGGCTCCAATGGCCCTGAATGCACCTGCCTTCAAAGTGAGCACCCCAGGCATAGTCTGATTCATCTATGGTGAGGGTCTGGGTGGTGTGGGGTTGTGGGAAGGGAAGTCCCTTGTTGTGGTTGCATGCTGCTGCCCACCAAAGAAAATCTTTCCTTAGACAAGGTATCACTGGCATGATAGTTTTCAGGTCTTGAGAGTGTTGACACCAAAGGCTTTTTAGGTATCACTGTAGTTTCCTCATATGCAGCCTGGCATATGGAATGATTAGAATGCAGGAGGCCATGAACCCTAGAGCTTGCAGGATTTTCCTTGCAGATAACTGGGTTCTGTTGGCTAGTTGAAAGAGGCAGCCTGTCAGGTAGGCTTGTTTTTCTGGAATAAGGAATGCCATCTGGGATGCTGTGTCCAGGCTTGCTCCCAGAAATACATTTTTTTTTTTGTGGGGACCAGTTTTGATTTCTTTGTGTTGATAGTATACCCCAGAGAAGTCAATAGGTCCTTTACAAAGCTCAGGTGCTGTAACAGCTTTCCTGACTATCTACCTGAATCAGACAATCGTCTAAGTAGGGGTAAATTTGAATATTTCTTTGTCTGCAAATAGCAATGGCTGGAGCCAGGCATTTTGTGAAAACTCTGGGAGTAGTGGAGAAGCCAAAGGGAAGTGCAGAGAACTGAAAGTGTGTCAATCCTGCCCTGAAACGTAGGTATTTTCTGCAAGATTCCCTGATTGGGATGTGTAGGTAGGCCTCTTTTAGGTATAGGGTGGCAAACCAAGCATCCTTGGAAAGCATAGAAACCCTTTTGGGGTTGGCAGAGTGTGGAAATAAAATTTGTATCCCTGGGACACTATGTTGAGGACCCATTGGTCATTGGCAATAGAGGCCCAGTTGTCTGCATAGAAGGAGAGTTTTCCTCCTAGGGGCACAAGCAGGTGGGCAGAGGTAAGGGGTGGAGGTGTGAAGTCATTGTGAGTTCTTACCATAAGCGGGTGGCTTAGCACTCCTTGTTTTTGACAATGAGGAACTCCATTGCCTAGATCTCTGCATTCCCTGGGACTGCTGTCTGGGGCATCTGCTTCCCCTGGGTCTGGGCTGAGCTGGCCTGGAGGGGGCCAAAAAGGACCAGTGCCTGGAGGGGCAATGTCTACTGAACCTCAGAGGCTGAACCTGTAAAATATTTTTAACTATCTGCACAGATTTAGCTTTTTCTTCCATCTTTTTTAAGACCTCTTCTGCCTTGGTGCCAAACAAATTGTCTTTGTTCAATGGTGTGTCCAATAATTTTGATTTGACATGGTCTGACAAGATCTGTTCCTTAAGCCAAGCATGCCATCTAAGGACAGAACTAGTGACTGTTGCCCTGCAAGATGCTTCTAGGGCATCAAAGCCGCCTTGCAAGGTGTGCTTAATAACTTGGCTTGCAGAATGCATAAGCTCTTGTAATTCTTTATTTTCTGCACAAGCAGGAAAATAAGGTATTTTTTGTATGAGGAGTTCCATGATATGCTGCTGATATTTCAGCATGTGTTACTGACAATTTAGTGCTCTAATAGCAAGAGTTACTGAGGTTGCTTTAATTCCTTTAGGTCCTTGGGAGATGACCTCTGGGTCAGCAGTAGGATTTTTGAAAAGGAATTTGCGAGAGTCAGAGACTCTGTAGTACCTGTCAGGTTTCCTGGGGGCAGGAGGAAGGATGCCAGGAGTCAAACTGGATTCCATAAAAACATCATCCACAACATCCAGGACAGGAGGAATGGCTAAAGGTCTGTGTTGTGGTAAATATAAGAATTCCCTGAGTCTCTTTTCTGACTGAGGATACCCCTGACATTCCCATTGGAAATGCTCTCAAAGTATGTAGGGTTTACCAAATGAAAAGTCCTCGGGTGGGGAGGCAAAAGGAATGGATTCCTGTGCATTAGAATCCTCATAAGCAAAGAGGGGTTGCATTTCTTCATATTCAGAAGCATCAGAGTCATCGGACTCCTGTTCGGATAAAACTACTGGGGACAAATCTCTTTCTTTTGGAAGGCTTCCCCTAATAAGCATAATAAGGTCTTCCACCATTTTAAGCATTTGAGACTGAGGCATGGAAGCAAGTGCCTGAGCGTGGGCCATCATTTTTTTGGGCATAGTTCTTACCCTGGGCCTTAGAAACTAGGTAGTTTTAGAAAGAACTGAAGAAGCGAAAGAAGTTGTAGGTTTGTGTTGAGTATCGATAGTGTGAAAAACTTCCTTGGAAGCCGGTTCCTGTTCAGTGGCTCCGGACACATCCAAGGTAGAGACATCTGAAGGATTCTTAGTCGAAGAAGAAGCTTGCGGCATACTGGACTCCGAAAGGGTCTGGGTAGAAGCCTGTGAATCCACAGAAGCGGTCTTCAGGGGCTGCAAAAGCACCTCACTGAGAACTGGAGAACTGACAACTAGCTTAACAAAAGCGTCGTCTGCAGTTTTGGGCCTGTGCTGTCTGTCTCTGTCTTTATCTTTACATTTTTTTGGAAGATCGGTAGTCGGATGTCTTACAAAAGCCATATCGGAATTTGAAGGCTGAGAGCAAAAATATCTAGCTACAATAAGGGCCCAATGACGTATAGTTCTGGCGTTGAACAAAGCACAAAAGTGACAGCAAGGGACATCGTGGTCTGGGCCTAAACAGGTGATGCAGTAAGAATGGAAGTCTCTGTGTGGTATTTGCTTTCCACAGGCAAGACAATTGTTAACTTTTTCTGACATCGATTAGAGCAAGAAAAAAGGATCCCCAATGGGGTACTTAGCTTTAGAAGACTTCAACTTCAATTCGGAAATGAAAACTCAGGTAGCGGCTGACCGGCACTCATACGAACTGCTTCTCCTTCAGGTTCCTCAGCAAGAAAGACTGATGTAATGGCGTCGGCTGCCTGATTTTATTCCCCTGACTACCTGATATCAGTTCTGCAGTGACAGCAACTGACACAGAAATACTAAGCCTCTAGTATTCGGGCTGACTGAGGACTACCCCTGGCAGGATAACCCAAGTGTGATGACTGCAACAGTGAAACACAAAGAACATCTATGCACATCTTCAAATAATGACATTTAACCCTTCTGATAGGAACAATTTTCCTAAACCAACAGCTGCACACAGGCAAAAGCTAACATAAATTTAAGGTTAGCCATGCTAAGACACATGTTATAGCCTGTGATCCTACTTACATTAATTGCTGTTGGTTCTTGTCTCATCTTTCTTTCCATCCCAGATGTGAAAAAACAGCTTGTATGTTTTCAGAAAACATTAACTTTTAGCCTTAAGAAAAAGTGCACTGACTATTTAAGTAAAACTAAATTATACACTGTAGTAGTAAATACATTAGTTACCAAAAAACCTCTCTTATTCACTTCCAATAATTTCAAACTTTTCTTTTTAATGAACTGCTTGCCCTTGTACCTTAGTTGCATATTTATCTTAGTAAACAATGCCTGGACCTCTCAGTTTATTGCCTTCCCCTTTAGTCAGCTTGTTTGCATGGAAATGTAACAAAATGTAAATCTGCCCTCAACTCCATATTTCTCAACTGGCAGTGAATATTTATTTCATTAAAGAAATCTGTTGATTACATTGTGATCTTTCATTTTGTAACACCCACTTGCACTCACAAATATTTCATTAGATCAAGCCAAATGCATTAGTTTAGACATTTACCAATACAAAAGTAAAAGAAAACATTTATATATATATATATATATATATATATAGATATAGATAGATATATCAGTTCAGTTTTACACTCCATCCCCCACCACAACAGCTTTTATACCTTATTGACATAAACATGCTTTTGTCCAGCCTTTCTTATCTTTTTAAACTGTAATGCCTGCATTTCCTAAAACTGGAAAAAAGCAGTACCTTTATCACATACAAGCACTGAAAATGCTATACTATATAACATGCAATTTATATCATAAAATGTTTTATACAAACATCAATGGGAACAAAAATTTTCACTTACAGTAATTTTTTTCCCTTCTCCTCCTCTTTTTTACTTTTAGTGTTCTAAATCAATAACACAAATTGGGGCATATACTGGTCAGTCCCCGAACAAGTTTAACTAAGTCACAAAAATCCAGTCTTTTTAAGCCACTTTTTCCTTGAATATGTTTTACAAATGTGATATTACCACATATTTTGATAAATAAAAGGAAGACTTTTTGGATATCATAGAAAGGCAATGAGGTAGACATTCACAACATAGGCCATGAATCTTCCTTTATTAGGAAACAATTTATTTTACTAATATTTACTGAAAAAAGAAAAAAAATTGCTTGATGTTTCTAAGAATGATCTCAACAGTGGTATTTCAATCCTGGATTTTTTTTAGTTTTGGCTATGAATAGATGAACAGCTGAATAGGTAACAACAATGTATTACTGTTTTAAGTAAAATGGAATAAACTTTCAGGTTTTATAGAAGGACAAGTGATCATGTAGATTCTTTAAAACATCTACAAATACAATCTTTGCATTCAGGAGGACTTGTGTTCTTACTGGACTATATGAGTTACAAATTTTACAAGTGCAAACTGACACAACTTTTCCAGGCCTAGTATATTTTTGCATAATGCACCACTCCCACATGGCACAATTGCTGTCTCTGGATGCTATATATTTTTTACTTTCTTACTTACTTTTAGGAACATGATAAGTGCTTTAAATAAATATTGAGACTGCAAGTTTAGATTAGGTATCACAGAGCAGATTACTGTTGCTTACATTTAGTTGCTTAAATTTACATACATAATTATTTAGAAGCAATTATGGCATTATACTTTGTCTAACAATTACTCTGATTCAATGAATATGTACCATATTTCTGTTCACATGTAACAATGTTTACTTTTATTTTGAAAGTACTTAATGGCACGGTAGTAAGCTGAAGTAACCAGTAACAGACTATTATTTACATGAAAGCATTGCTGCTTGTCAGTGTAACATCCCTGAGTACTGGCAAACCTGCACCCATTACACGCATTTCTGGCTTTGGAGATAGTCAGTTTATTTTTCTACATCTGTGAATCAGTGAGAAAGTGTAAGTGGTGTTGTATGACTATGGGAACTTTTATTTTCTTTCAAAATGAACTGCAGTGCTTAGGAATATAGGTTATTTTACCAAGTCACAAATAAAAAAAGAAAAAAATCATCAAGTCGAAATGAGTGTGCTGTAAACATATATTTGTGAACTGGACAACTACACCCTCCCTCAACATAAATATTGTACACCATATCATTATAAGCTCACTGTAAAGTAACAGATTACAATAGAGAGAGTTATTTTAATGAGTGGACTTAATTTATGTAGAATATGTCTTCCCAGACATCACAGAATATTATGAATGTGACAGAATATATTAATAGAATATGCCAGACTATAATGTATTAACTGATACAATTATGCAATGCATAATAGAGGGATAGCAGCTTTAAAAAGTTATCCATAGTTACAAAATCTTTTCCATAGACATATCACTATTGTTATAGGAGTAAGAATTTAAAAGGTTATCTAGTAAGAAATAATAATATAAGGCAGTAAAAGGGAAACACCTTTATTATACAACGACCCCTCCTTAATATTCAAAAAACGTGCATGCTGACCAATCACCTGAATTAAATTTAACATGGCCTTATTATGTCTAGGCAGTTCAGATCCTCTGTTTCAGCTCAAAAGAATAATTTCCTTCATCCATTTGCTCACCCAATTATGACAGACTACAATGTAGGAAGTACTTAAAATCTGCCAGTTCACTACACTCCCAAAACATATGTTCTCAGTTATGTCTTTCTTCCCCATCACACTTCCAACATTTGTTATCTCTCTGAGGAATAAATCTGTCCAGAGTATAAAAATATCTATGCAAACACTTCCAAGCAAAAAACTTAAACCTTCTGGACTTTGTTGCATACTTGGAAGCCATACGTAAATCCTTCCACTGTTGTCTTGCAAACTGCTTTTTCAGTCTCTACTAATCTTTTCCAACCTCTTTTATGATTTTTTATAGTTATCACACACTGATATCAGAGCAAAGGTGAAGAGAAAGGGATAGAGGAATGCTAAGTGAAAGAGCTACTCAGGTAGAGTTCTTTTTGAATCTATTAGAGATGTTGCTGTTAAAAATGAGATAATTAGTAGGGCATATTAAATATTCAACAGAAGGGAATTTGATGAGTATTAGTAATGCAACAGAACTTCTAAAGGTGAGAACTGTTTTATATGTCCATTCATAATTAAAACATTTACTGATATAAATGAAAAAAGTGAATATTACATATAGGTATTATTGTAATTTATGCTAAGAAATGTACTTGTTTATTTTTTTATTTTATATAGGTGATACCAAAAGAAAATTCAACGATAGAATACAGGGACATATACGTGATTCTGGAAACAGCGGGTATTAATTTCCCATGTTTAAACATATGTGAGAAAATATTAAGGAAATTTTGATGAATTGAAAGCGACTATTTTAAAAAATTTTCTTGTTTAAAATATAAATGTTACAAAAGGAAACTATGTTTATTTTGCACTGCATTAAATCATAATGGATTGGATAATGAATATTGGTAAAAATAAATTAAAGAATAAAATTAAAGCCTGTATTACTTTTACTGACAGGGTGACTTTATCTTATATGATTAAAGATAAATATTTTTAGTGTGATGGTGTTATTTTGTTTTAATCTCTGACAGTGGTAGCCAAGCTGGTAAGTGTGCACTGTTATACTGAAATAAAGCATTGCACAGACATTGTTGTTGTGAGTTTGTCAGATAATATTACTAATATGATTTCGGATACTTGATTAATATTGCTATATTGTTTTTACACTTGTGCTCATTTTGCTAATACCCACAGGGTTGATAAAAATTTTAATGAAATTATCAATTTTAGTGTTTATCAACAGAGAGGGGTATTTAAAAAAACAATTAATATACTACATTATGTGAAATAGTACTGTGAAAATCATATGCGAATGATGACATAAAGACATGCAAATAAGCATCAATGTAATAATGAAAAGTACTGCAAATGATGGCAACAAACATGGCAGCATGACTCAAAATATATAAAAATAGCATAGTGAATCATAAGGTTTAGTTATTCTAGGTGTTGGTATCTTTTGATAAACATGATTATCACTTGAACAGTGATGCTAGCAGTATCATTTTACTATTAGCCGCTAAAAATAGCAGATACTTTGGATGCCAGTGTCTCAGTTGCTATGTGCTGCTACTCTGCATGTCACTAAAGTCCATGTCAGCAAATTATATACCATCACCTCTATAACTAAGACATAGTTGACTGCTGCAGTGTACAGTGTGTACAGCTATCAAGCAGGAGCTTCCTGACTTGTACTATCCTCAAATGTGATCAAGAAGGGATGCACGGAATGGTTATCCAAATGGACATAAAGGTTTGTGTAGCATTAATGATTGTTGCTACAGGGACTCTCCATCATCACAATGAGGACAAGATAGAAGTTTCTCAGCCACTGGTATCACAAATATTGCCCCAGTTTCTAGATGTGATATTGATGCATGTGGAAGAACAAATGTGACTCCCATCAGCAGCATCAGCAGCAGAGGAGAGAACAGCCACCATGCCAGCACTGCACAACAGAACTAATTTCCCAGGGCACCACTGACTGTACCTACATTACCATCAAAGCCATGCTAAGTTTAGATGGCATACAGTATACCATCTCCTCCATCAACTGCAAGGTGATGTACCAACACACAGGTTATTATATAAAATGTTTCTGTGAACCATCCTTGCTGCTTCCATGATCCCCACATCTGGCACGTGTGAAACCTGTACCATTATTTTATGTGGGCAAACTTTCTACAGAGTCATGAAGTACTAAGGTGCACACATTATCAACCCTCAGAGAACATGACAGCCAAATCATAACAGATAACCAGATGACTCAAAATTGTGTTTGCTTTTGAATGTTAACAGATGATGATGATGTATATGCCTCGGAGCCATGCTTGATGTCTCCACCGTCACCCACAGCATCCGTAGAGTGGCAAAGAGAGTGTACAAAATTAATTGGTGTAGATATGGAACATGACTGAATATGCATTTAGTGTACCAAAGTCCTGTTTTCAGTGCTAGAATATACCTAGGGGTACAATGCCATCCACTCCAAAAATCTGAAACAAACTATTTGTGGCATTTGCCATGCTACACAATATAGTGCTAAATAAAAAGTAAGTATAGAAAGAGGAGACTGTGGCTATAGCAGGCTTTCATGCAAGGGAGTAGCAGGCAGAATATGTTGTGGCACTGGCAAAGATTTAGTCTCATTTAAAATTTAGGGCCATAACAGGACAAATACAGAGCAACAAGTACATCAGGCAGAAGATGATTGGTGAAGACAATTTGGGAGAGACAACAAGTAGGCAAGAGGAAACAATGACAGACATCAAAAAGATGGATCAATTATGTGACAGAAGACCTGTAACAGTCAGGCATGGCTGTTGAAGAAAGTAGCAGAGTGCACTGAGTTAAGAGAGGTGGTAATAGTGGAAGATACACTCTAATCCCGTGCAGAAAATGGGAAAAGGGAGGATGATGATGAAGATGGCAATAGGATATTTGATAATACAAATGGTGGTGTTGATCATTGAGCTAAAATAGATCCATTTTTATGGCACAGAAATATTGGGACAGTCTAAATTCCAAAATTACTCAAGAATGATTAACAAGAAGTAAAGAAGTATTAACAATATAATAATTATATTGTTATTTAAAAAAGGTAATAAACATGATAGCACAAGAGGCCCTTTGGGTCATCAGTTAACAATCACAGGGAACAAACTGCTGGGATCATACCCTCGTGGGCACTGTTCCTTCTGTAAGTTTATGTTAAAGTCTCAACAATTTTCCAGTAAGAATACTGGTCAGGTTTATGATACCAATTTTTTCGCTAATTGTGGAACAGACTGGGTAGTATATTTAGCCTGATGTACTTGTCCGGCCTTCTATATAGGTCAAACTTCCCATCCCTTATGAACACGTACATCAGAACATTTCACTGAAGTCCATAACAAATGAATGACTAATGCCTTATATAGACACTACAGGTCCACAAGTCCACCAGATTTATGTTCATGGTCATAGATAAGATTCAGGGGGACAGGAGTAATAAAGCCGGTTGGCTTTCCATCCTAAGTTATAAAGAAAAAAAGTGGATTATTAGGCTAGGGAGTCTTTTTTTCCCCTGGTCTAAATGACTACTTATAAGTGGATGGGGATATGCTAATTATTGGGGACATGATACAACAGGAAGGGTGTATTAAATTTTTAATTATATAAATGCTATTCATGTTTGTGGCTTTGGTCAATATGGTTTGTTCATTGAGGAAGGCAGTAATGCCGAAAACGGTATGAAATGAATAGATGGATGTTAGAAAAATATGTATTAACATATGTGTGCAATGCTTATTTTAATAAGGGAAGAGTAACATGTTTTTATTCTATATGCAGCATTAGTTTTATTTGAGACTGAAAATATGCTTTTCTGAAATTGTGCTTTCTGACACTGCAAATGCACTCTGACCTAGTTTGCTAGCACAGCAAAATACATGTTTATGCCTTGGAAATGTACTGGAAAGCAGGTGATTTTCTGCTAGGTCAGGAAATTAAATGGAGAATAATAATAATTTCTGTAGATCCATTCATTATGGACAATAAGCTCTGTTCATGCTAATGAAAAAGTGCACAAGCTGAAAGATAGTTAGATACTATAAACAATGAACTGCTTCAGAAATCTGTACTTGCATTGTGCTTAAATTAGCCATAGTACCTAGACTTGTAACATCACATAGCAAGAAAGTTATAATTGACCGGTGATCGTCAAGGCCATCCTGTTTACTGAAAAATCTTTTTTAAACTTTGAAGAGTCAGCTAGAAACGTGAGAAATATCTGTAAAATAACAGAATTGTGAACTGGTGATCTGCTACATCAGTCGTAGTGGGCAATGTCTTGAAAGAAAGGTATAATAACTGTGACACTTCCTGATTTAGTCAGACAAACTCTGTAACTGCATTTTTTGTCTCCTTGCACAAGAATAAAGATACCTGAACTGAACCTTATGCTTTTGGTCTTTTTAAAGTATTTTTTCTCAAACATTTTTTGGTCCTTTGGAGCCGGAAACCCTCGTTTAGCCTGAGATCAGATGGGCCAGGTGGCATGAAACTGCCCAGGGAAGATACCACATCGGATCTTCTTCATTGAAAGACCTCCGACTGAATTGTCATGCAAAAGAGGCCAGCCCCTTTTCTGATCTACGACTGAAGGCGGGTTCCATTTGAACAGTGAGTGACCAATCGCTGAGGCTCAGGTAAGGTGAATCTACTTTTTTCTGTTTTAGATCACGGACTTGATTGTATTTGTTCTGTGAGAATTTTTAAAATTCAGGGACAGAAATATTGCTATCTTGTCATAGATCAGGGAAACAGAATAAGTAGGCAGGTAGTCTGAAGAGACTGTAAACACTTGGTGGTACCACATTAAAAATAAAAAGGGTTAAGTAACATTTAAAATGGTTAGAACAAAATGGGTAATATGTGCACAAAAACGAAAAGACCCCAAAGCCCACCGTTAACCGAAGACACAAAATATATGCAATCACAGCGCGTCAACAACGTTAAATATTACACTAAATGGGTTAATAAATATGAATTTTATGGGTAACTAGAAAGATCCTCGCTTATCAGACAGTTAAAAACCGATTCTAAAGGTTGGGTTAAAAAACAGCGTAAATTAGGAGTTCCTCAGGCACACAGGTGGATTGAGGAAGCAAACCGAAGAGAACAAAAGAATAAAAATTCAAAAGCAACGTTTCTAGACAAAGAGGATAATAACTTAGTTATAGTATTGGCCCCTCTGCCCACTCTGGTTTCGGTTCCCTTACCAGCTCCCTTACTGGAATATGAAGCAAAAGAACAAACTGACCCACCTCCACGATATCCAGTTGTTCCTATAAAACCACTACTGTTTGTTAGAGATCCTATCAAGACTAGGTCTTGAACACATAATTTAAAAGGGGATATTGAATTATATCAAATTAATGGAAATTCACAGGCTATGAGTGAAGAAGAGATATGCCCACTCATAGAAGTACCAAATCCTCCGGCAGGACAAGAAGGGCAGAACCCAACTCTCTTAGTATACAGACCATGGACACCGGAAGACATCCGGAAAGCCACAGAGGGAATTCCCCATCCAAAAGTTAATTTTAGAAAATTCTTAGAAGACTTACAGGGCATGAGATTAAGTTATCACTTAAACGGAGAGGAAGTAGAAAAAGTGGTCAGACAGATAGGTCCAGATTGCCACATGATCAGTGGCAATTGGAATCCCCGTGACACTGCACTTTGGCCCCTCCCACGTAATAGCGCAGAACTAGACAACAGAGTGAAAGGTCTGACAGACCGAATTTCTGAAAAATGGAAGCCTAGGGCAGACTGGACTTGCATTAATCAATGCATCCAACAAGAAAGTGAAACTGTTGATAGATATTTTTCCAGATTATTGGAATGTTTTAACAATCACTGTGGAATGCAAGTGCCTGAAGATCAGACACAAGATTCCCCATATGAGCAGCAGTTAAAGAATGCATTTTTGAAAGGCAGTATTGCACCCATAAGTAGTTTCATTACTAAACACATGGTAGACCATCGTACAAGCAGATTGCAATCGCTGCTTGAATATGCTAGACATGCCGAAAGGCATTTTAACAATAAAAAGAAAAAGAAAGCCCAAGTATTTGCTGTGGAAGATGGAGAAGTTTATTTAGTACAGTCCGGCACAAAAGGGCAAAAAGAATGCCCAGGGAAACAAACAATCTGATCAGCAATCAGAGGACTTTGAAGGGAGAAAGAAAAGAGGTGAGTGCTTCAAATGTGGGGAAAAAGGACACATGGCATAGGATTGCAGGAAAAATAAGAAGGCAGCAGTGGAAGACAAAAACGATGAGGGTGAGGACTGACTATATGAAAGTCAGGAATCACTAGATAGGAATAATAGAGAAAGGACAAATGAGAATGTGATAGAAGGAGCAGAGAATGTGATAATAGAGGAAGTGCAGGAAGCTACCGATAATGAAGAAAATGAAATATTAGACCTAGCCTTACTGAGCTTAGAGCTCTATCTAGCTGACACAAAACCAGAAGTGACACTCCTGGTAGAAGGGAGGGAAGTCAAATTTTTGTGCGATTCAGGGGCATCACGAACCCTGGTACCCCTCTCCAAACTACCAGAAAATTCAGAATCACATGACTTTATACTAGTAAAAGCAGCTAATGGACAGCTGTATTGTGAGCCTCCCTCCCATAACATTACAATAACAGATCCTGTTTCAGGATTAACCCAGAAAAGCAAAATTGTTGTTTCTGCAAAATGCCCAGTGAACCTTTTGGGCAGAGATCTTATGCAACTATTAGGCATAGCAGTAGTTCCAACCATGCAGGGTATGGAAGCACAATGACAGACTAATACTTTAGCAGTGCAAACGGAAGGTGAAACATTTTACTGGTACAGCCTGGACTTAGTTACGACTGGTCCTGGAGCAGTAACTGAAGAGTTAATGAATGTAGCTATCAGTAAGTTCCCCTCCCTTTGCATTGACATACAACACCTGTTGCACTGTACTCTGTATTATTGTAATACACCAGGACCTGACAAAGAATATGAACAAGAATTGTTTAAAAATCATGCAAACAGATTAGTACTGTGTAATTTGTACTGGGACATGAAAGGGAACAGTGTAGTTAGCTGTTCATTAGCCCAGGAGTTCTTTTCACTTTACAAATCAAGTATAATACTGCATGTTAGTTTAACTACGGAGGAAGGTTTAAAATGGATAGACCTAGGAGAAAAAGTCACAAAATAGGAAAAACAGACAGAATCAGAACTGTCAGAACAGGGAATACAAAGACAGAAACTGAACTGGATAACACAAACACATCCAGCTGTACATTTGCAGTCCAGCGAAGACAGCTGAGAAGCCCTCTTATTAGAAGAGGAAGAAAAAGCTTTGTTAGACATACCAGAAACTCTCTGGTCAACAAGAAAATCAGACGTAGGACTTATTCGCGCAGCAGGACCAGTCACTATTACGCAAAAGTCAGCATTTAGACCACAAAAGAGGCAGTACCCATTGAGAAAAGATGCAGAAGCAGGTATTAAACCTATCATGGCAGCTTTGCTTAAGAAGGGAATACTGGTGGAATCTCCTGATTCGCCATGTAACACACCCTTATTCCCAGTTAGAAAAGCAAACGGAGAATGGCGTATGGTCCAAGATTTACAAGCTGTAAATGACGCAGTAATACTAAGAGCACCTACGGTGCCAGATCCACATACCTTGTTGAATGATTTAAAACCTCAACAGAAGTACTTTTCTGTGGTAGATATCAGCAATGCATTCTTTTCGATACCGATACACCCTGACAGCTAGTATTGGTTTGCATTTACATTTCAGGGGAAGCGGTATACATATACGCGACTACCAAAGGGTTATAGTGAAAGTCCAACAATATTCTCACAAGAGATGGCAAGTAATTTAGTGGGATTTATCCCACCGAAAGGTAGTCAAATTTTATTTTATGTTGATGACATCCTGCTGGCTGCCCCTACCCAGCAAGATTGTAAGGAAGATACTATAGCATTATTAAAATTCCTAGCAGTTGAAGGACACAAAGTAAGCAAAATAAATTGCAGCTTTGGAGAAAACAAGTGAAATACCTTGGATATGTAATATCCAAAGATGGCAGAACATTAGATGGGGACAGAAAAGTAGCGATCTTACAAGCACCAAAACCCACAACCAAGAAGAAATTATGTCCTTCCTGGGTACGACTAATTTTTGTCGGAGCTGGATCCCAAACTATGCTTTGGAATCTGCACCTTTAACCAACCTGATTTTTAAGAAGCCTATGGCAGCACAAGATTTATACAGTGGACACCAGAAGCAGAATTAACTTTCTGCAAGCTGAAACAATTGATAGCATCATCATTAGTTTTAGGATTACCAAATTATCACAAACGTTTTTTCCAAACTGTAGATTGCAAGCAAGGTTATATGACATCAGTATTGACTCAACAGCATGGGGACAAACAACGCCCTATTGCTTATTATTCATCACAACTGGACCCAGTGGCGTGGTCTCTACCCCAATGTGTACAAGCAGTAGTTGCAGTTGCAATGGCAGTGCAGGCTTTGGCCTCAGTAGTGTTATTCCATCCTCTCACATTGAGAGTGCCTCATGCAGTCGCAATCATTTTACTGCAAGAAAAAGTAGCATATCTTTCCCCTGCTAGGCATCTTTCTTGTATGACTATATTGCTGAGCCAACCTCACATGACAATTGAACGATGTACTACTTTGAATCTGTCTACCTTGCTCCCAACTCCTGTGGATGGCACACCCCATAACTGCCTGCAGGTAATTGAGCAAAAGACACTGCCTAGAAAAGACCTCACGGATGTTCCCTTGGATGATGCCGAGGTGACATATTACGTGGATGGCTCATGCAAAAGGAGTCCTACAGGACAGAACCTAACAGGTTATGCAGTAGTTTCTGACACAGATTGTAGAAGCAAAACCTCTACCACGTAACTTACCTGCACAAGCAGCAGAGTTGATTGCCTTGACATGGGCATGTACCTTAGCAAAGGGTAAAAGCGTAAACATTTTTACAGACAGCCAGTATGCTTTTTCTACTGTACATGTTTTTGCGCAACAGTGGAATAATTGAGGAATGGTGACATCTACTGGCAAACCGATTAACCATGCACAGTTTGTTTTAGATTGGTTAGATTCTATTCAATTGCCTCAGAAAGTAGCTATTTGTAAATGCATAGCTCATACAAAACAACAAGAAAGGATTTCAAAAGGCAATGCGAGAGCTGACACAGCTGCAAAGCAAGCAGCCTCAGAAGCATTTCTTTTGAACGAGGAATCACAACCTTCTGAGATTTTAGACTTAGAAATGTTGAAAACAATGCAGACACTTACTACACAGGCTGAAAATCTAAAATGGAAAAGACGAGGAGCAATTCTCAAAGAAGGGCTGTACATCTCCAAAGAGGGAAAACCGATATCACCGTCTAATTTATTTAGATATGCAGCTTTGTTGAGCCATGGGCAGAGCCGGTCTCAACAGAGGGGATGGTACAGTTAGTGAATTGGGTGTTCGCTACGTACGGGTTTTCAAACTACACTAAAAAATTTTGCCTGTCATGTCACACTTGTAATAAACATCATGCACAAGGGGCATTAAAACCCAAGCAAGGGAGTTTCCCTACACCACCGTATCCGTTTTATACTATCTGTATGGATTTCATAGAATTGAGCAAATGTGAAAACAAAAAGTACTGCCTTGTCATTGTAGATATGTTCTCCAAATGGGTGGAGGCCTTTCCGACTAGTAAACCAGATGTAGCCACTGTTGCAAAGACCCTAGTTAAAGAGATTATTCCTAGATTTGGCATACCGGAAAGGATCTACAGTGACAATGGTACACATTTCATTAACCAAACTATACAACAGCTAAGTCAGTATTTTGGGATTTCTTTAAAACATCACTGTGCATATCACCCTCAATCTGCAGGGTTGCTAGAGAGGCACAATGGAGTTTTAAAGAATAAGCTTAAGAAACGTATAGCAGAAAATCAAAAGAATTGGGTGTACTGTTTGCCCCTGGCACTGTTGAGCACGAGAACTGTTCCGAATGCAAAAGGATTGACACCTTTCGAAAAGATTTTCGGAAGAGCTTATTATATACCTCAGTGGAAACCTCTCATGCCTGCAGATCAGGAAACAGATTAGACACTTGCAGATTACATGAGGAATATGCTAAATAACAAACATCTTTTACAGTTTAATTTTGTTTCAGATAAAAACCAATCTAACCCATTCGAAGTAGCAGTAGCCACAGGCACTTGGGTCTGGGTGAAGACAATCAAAAAGAAGAATTAGACGACACCAAAGTGGGAAGGTCCGTATCAAGTACTGCTGAGCATGCCCACAGCAGTCAAGATTGCGGAACGTTCATCTTGGATTCATTTGGCACACTGTAAACTAGTCAAAAACTTTGAACTTGATAAAACTCTTGCTAACACACAGCAGCAGTAAAATGACGACAAGACCTAGAGACAATAGAAATACTGAATGATTTCAGCAGTATATTCAGCAGTGTTGCATAATCATCTTAATAACTGCATTAGTGACAATGTTATTTTTACTGTGGGTTTTGCTGTGGCCTTTCTTTTCTTCAGCCACACCAGCTAGACTGAACAAATGTGATTCAACACTCATAGACTGGCATCTGAACTTTAACACTTACCAAGCAATCAAATATGTGTATGCTGAGACTTTTAATATTTCGAATTGTTGGATTTGCACAACTATACCAACAGCATACGGGAGATTATTGATGGCTGCTGTCCCCCTAGGGGTAAATGAGACCTGGGAAAACTTGATTTTTGAGACTACACCTGTGAAATCTAGAGACAAAATTGCATTATTTGTACCTGTTACACAAACAGGAATTGTATGCTTTTTTAAGAATGACACAATTCAAGTAGGATGGAGTAGATGTAATGTGACTGTTTCTTATAAATGTTATATTAAACCTAAAAATGCTAAAAATACAGAAACAATTTGTGATGCAGATTATGACTCATACTTTGAGTCCTTGCATAAAACTGTCAGCGATATACAACATAATCCTGTTCTTTTAAAGCAACTGTCTATTATAGATAAGAAAATGTTTCATGCAGGGAAGGAGTATATCAATACTAAGGTAGAAAACTGTTATTTCATATGTGGGGAAAAGGGCATGCAAATGGTTGCCTGAGAATTGTCCGGCAGTTGTTTTTTGGGTTACCTGGTCCTGGCCATACGACACACTACAGCTTTGCCTCATGGGAGAATTCAAAACATCAGAGATGTCGCAAAGAAACCTGAAAATCCAATCAAGAAACCTGAGAATCCAGTGGGACAGATCGTAGCAAGCTGAAGGAACTATAACTCCGTGAAAGACAAAAGTAAACTAGCACACATGGACTTGAGTGACACTATCATATCCTGGGCTGGCATAGCTCCTGCATATGGTGCAGTTAAATCAATTTGGGAACTGAGAAAGCTATCCAAACTTCTCAAGGTCATGAGCAATGCAACTTTTTCTGCTCTTGAATTAATGACTGATGAACTGAATGCAATGAGAACTGTGGTGCTTCAAAACCGCATGGCTCTTGACTTTACCCTAGCGGCGAGAGGTGGTACGTGCGCTTTAATCAAAGATGAGTGCTGTTCATTCATTCCAGACAATAAGCACAAAATTAATGATCATTTTGAAGTGATCCAACAAGTGTCAGACATGACCAGGCCACGCCCAAACCCACTGATGGACTTTTTCCAGAATGTGTTTGGGGGGTGGGGTTCCATCCTAATGAACATCCTGATTGCCATTTGTGTGGGATTACTATTGTTAGGAGCATGCATTTGCTGTGGAATTCCCTGCATGAAAAAAATAATCAAAGATTTTATAGACATGTCAGTTTCTGAGACTTTGTATCAAAGTACTGAAATTGAAGAACTATTGAAAAAGGAAACACTTTCATAAGTTTAAACTGAATGACTCTCTTAGTTGCAAATCCTCAAAGGAAGAGGTTAGGAGAAGAAACAAACTGTTTATGCTTTTGAAATAGAATAAAAAATATTAACAGGGGGGAAATGTTAGAAAAATATGTATTAACATATATGTGCAATGCTTATTTTAATAAGGGAAGATTAACACATTTTTATTCTATATGCAGCATTAGTTTTATTTGAGACTGAAAATATGCTTTTCTGAAAATGTGCTTTCTGACACTGCAAGATGCACTCTGACCTAGTTTGCTAGCACAGCAAAATACATGTTTATGCCTTGGAAATGTACTGGAAAGCAGGTGATTTTCTGCTAGGTCAGGAAATTAAAAGGAGAATAATAATAATTTCTGTAGATCCATTCATTATAGACAATAAGCTCTGTTCGTGTTGATGAAAAAGTGCACAAGCTGCAAGATAGTTAGATATTATGAACAATAAACTGCTTCAGACATCTGTACTTGCATTGTACTTAAATTAGCCATAGTACCTAGACTTGTAACATCACATAGCAAGAAAGTTATAATTGACTGGTGGTCGTCAAGACCATCCTGTTTACTGAAAAATCTTTTTTAAACTTTGAAGAGTCAGCTAGAAATATGAGAAATATCTGTAAAGTAACATACTTGTGAACTGGTGATCTGCTACGTCAGTCATAGTGGGCAATGTCTTGAAAGACAGGTATAATAACTGTGACACTTCCTGATTTAGTCAGACAAACTCTGTAACTGCATTTTTTGTCTCCTTGCACAAGAATAAAGATACCTGAACTGAAGCTTATGGTTTTGGTCTTTTTAAAGTATTTTTCTCAAACATTTTTTGGAGATACAACTTTTTTTGGCTAATAAAAGTCTGCTTTTAACACTTTGGTGCTGGCTGTTTTGTTGGATTTAGTTACAGGAAAGGCAGGAAAACAAACTTAGAAATTTTTTTTAAATGTACTGCCCCTAAGAAACATAGGATTTAACAATTTTAGATTTTATATTAATTATCTTATATATGTATAACACAACATTATCCAAAAGGGATTTGTTCTATTTCTATTAATAGCTATATAGATCTTCATTATCTCCCCTATTAAAGAAAACTTAAAATTACAGATATATATATATATTTTTGGGGGGTCTAGTCTACGAAACGCAGAATTTGCTACTTCATTTTATTCAAATTTCAGAAGTTAGCAAAAGATGTCTTTTGAAGCCACTGGAATTCTAAAAAAATAAACAGCATGATTTTTTTTTAATAAGTGACTTTTCTCATAAGATGGTCAGAAATGAGATCTTATTTCAGAGACTTACACATTATGTTTTAAATCTTTATTTTTCTGTACCTTATTTCCTTTCTGTATTGGAAAACAAAACAATCTGACCAAATTCTAGAAAAAGTTTAACTTTATGAGGATAAGTTTAATTTTGTATTCTTTTCTATGTTTGGTAAAGGTCTGTCCAAATTGGTTATACTAGTCCAGCTAATTTTGCAACTTATAGTACTTTGTCAGATGGAAACTTTCATCCTAGGAAGCTGCAATCAACTACTTGGGAGTGCAAATACGTTATACCTTTTTAGAATTTTAAAAACAAAAATTATGTAATAGTACATTTGATGGGACTTT